>NC_048565.1:10548407-10560907 GCF_013265735.2 Oncorhynchus mykiss | reverse complement strand
CTCTCAGGGCTCAGTGTTTTCTTTTCCTAGGTTGGAGGACACTGCCTCTCCAAGTAACGAAATGCACTTCTTCCTTCTGGCTTAGCTACCTGTGTTTTTCACTGCTGACAAATCTCATTGACTACAACTTCAATATTTTTTTTTACAATGTTTATTGATGGAAATCTGACATTTACACACGTGATCTTACATTGACCATAGTTTAGGTAGATTGATATATTTTGCTTGCAAAGAAAGAATGATACTGTTGGATCAGAATAAAATGGAGGTCCACACTCTGTAAGGCATGTCAGCACGACTGTGCCTTTAGCAGCTAGGCAGACAGACGGTGTCTTGATACAAGCACCAGCAGACCATTCTCTCCGACACTGCCTTAAGTGGCCCCATCTACAGTATTAACAGCTGCATTCAGCATATTGAGGAAGATGATACTACGGCATTAATGACCTGCTTCGTTCAACTGTGTAAGTGGAGAACAGAGGAATGCCACATCTGGATCCTCTGGAGAAGCAGTAGCCCTCAATGGGCTGGAGCAGAGTAAGGGAGGCAGTGGGGGAAGCCGTGGGGCTCAAGTATGTGTGTGTGCGTGTGTGTGTGTGCGTGTGTGTGTTTGTGAGTGTGTGTGCGTGCGTGCTAGGGCTGACACAGTTACCCTAGAACCGTGTAACCGACAATTATGGATGAAGACCGTCATTAAAATATAATAAAATAACCGTCAATTTTTTAATTTTTTTTGCGAAACTAACAGCTGACTGATTGACGGCCGTTCAGTCTTGTGGTTGAGTGTGGTTGAGTCGTGTGGTTGAGTCGTGTGGTTGAGTCGTGTGGTTGAGTCGTGTGGTTGAATCCGTTTATGCTGTAACATGGACTCTATAACTTGAAACTTAATTGCTCCTTGCTGAAACAAGCAAAGTGTTGTAGCAAACGAGTCTTTGGTTGCCCAGCTCAAGGTTTCCCAAAGTCAGCCCTAGGGCACCCCCTTGGGGCACGTTTTGGGTTTATCCCTAGCACTACACAGCTAATTCAAATAATCAAGCCGTGATGATGTGTTGGTTATTTGAATGAGCTGTGTAGTGCTAGGGCAAAAACCAAGACGTGCTCCCAGGGGAGGGGGGGGGAGGGGCCAGGACCGAGTTTGGGAAACCCTGGGCTAGGTAATGCATGGCCTTCTGAGTGGCGCAGCGGTCTGAGGCACTGCTTCTCAGTCCTAGAGGCGTCTTGGCATGATCCTGGGCTGTATCACAACCGGCTGTGATCGGGAGTCCCATAGGGCAGTGCACAATTGGCCCAGCGTCGTCCGGGTTATGGGAAGGGTAGGCCGTCATTGTAAAATAAGAATTTGTTCTTAACTGACTTGCCTGGTTAAATCAAAACTTGTTTTGCCATTTAAACGTAATTTTGGTGACCGCGGTCATTTTGCTGACCAATAACCATCATAGCCCTAATGTGTGTGTGTGTGTGTGTGTGTGTGTGTGTGTGTGTGTGTGTACGCAGAAAGGCTGCAGGCCTTTCTAATCGACCTGGCCCGGGTATCCTGGAATGACATTGACCTCATCCCGTCAGTAGATGATGCTTGGCTATTCTTTAAAAGTGCCTTCCTCACCAACTTAAATAAGCATGCCCCGTTCAAAAAATGTAGAACTAGGAATAGATATAGTCCTTGGTTCACTCCAGACCTGTCTGCCCTTGACCAGCACAAAAACATCCTGTGGCTTTCTGCATTAGCATCGAATAGCCCCCGTGATATGCAACTTTTCAGGGAAGTTAGGAACAAATATACACAAGACTTTACTACTACTGCTACTACTAGGAAAGCTAAGGTTAGCTTTTTCAAACAGAAATTTGCATCCTGTTGAACTAACTCAAAAAAGTTCTGGGACACTGTAAAGTCCGTGGAGAATAAGAGCACCTCCTCCCAGCTGACCACTGCACTGAGGCTAGGAAACACTGTCACCACCGATAAATCCAGTATAATTGAGAATTTCAATAAGCATTTCTCTACGGCTGGCCATGCTTTCCACCTGGCTACCCCTACCCCGGTCAACTGCCCGGCACCCTCCACAGCAACCCGCCAAAGCACCCACCATTTCTCATTTACCCATATCCAGATAGCTGATGTTCTGAAAGAGCTGCAAAATCTGATCCCCTACAAATCAGCCGGGCTAGACAATCTGGAACCTCTCTTTCTAAAATTATCTGCCGAAATTGTTGCAACCCCTATTACTAGCCTGTTCAACCTCTCTTTCGTATCGTCTGAGATTCCCAAAGATTGGAAAGCTGCCGCGGTCATCCCCCTCTTCAAAGGGGGTGACACTCTAGACACAAACTGCTACAGACCTATATCTATCCTACCCTGTCTTTCTAAGGTCTTCGAAAGCCAAGTAAACAAACAGATTAGCGACCATTTCGAATCCCACCGTACCTTCTCCGCTACGCAATCTGGTTTCAGAGCTGGTCATGGGTGCACCTCAGCCACGCTCAAGGTCCTAAATGACATCATAACCGGCATCGATAAGAAACATTACTATGCAGCCGTATTCATCGATCTGGCCAAGGCTTTCGACTCTGTCAATCACCACATTCTTATTGGCAGACTCGACAGCTTTGGTTTCTCAAATGATTGCCTCGCCTGGTTTACCAACTACTTCTCTGATAGATTTCAGTGTGTCAAATCGGAGGGCCTATTGTCCGGACCTCTGGCAGTCTCTATGGGGGTGCCACAGGGTTCAATGCTCGGGCCGACTCTCTTCTCTGTATACATCAATGATGTTGCTCTTGCTGCTGGTGATTCTCTGATACACCTCTACGCAGACGACACCATTCTGTATACTTCTGGCCCCTCTTTGGACACTGTGTTAACTAACCTCCAGACGAGCTTCAATGCCATACCACTCTCCTTCAGTGGTTTCCAACTGCTCTTAACCGCAAGTAAAACTAAATGCATGCTCTTCAACCGATCGCTGCACGCACCTGCACGCCCGTCCAGCATCACTACTCTGGATACCTCTGACTTAGAATACATGGACAACTAAAAATACCTAGGTGTCTGGTTAGACTGTAAACTCTCCTTCCAGACTCACATTAAGCATCTCCAATCCAAAATGAAATCTAGAATTGGCTTCATATATCGCAACAAGGCATTCTTCACTCATGCTGCCAAACAAACCCTCGTAAAACTGACCATCCTACCGATCCTCAACTTCGGTGATGTCATCTATAAAATAGCCTCCAGCACTCTACTTAACAAACTGGATGCAGTCTATCACAGTGCCATCCGTTTTGTCACCAAAGCCCCATACACTACCCACCATTGCGACCTGTACGCTCTCGTTGGTTGGCCCTCGCTTCATACTCGCCGCCAAACCCACTGGCTACAGGTTATCTACAAGTCTCTGCTAGGTAAATCCCCGCCTTATCTCAGCTCACTGGTCAGCATAGCAGCACCCACTCGTAGCATGCGCTCCAGCAGGTATATAGTATCTCACTGGTCACCCCCAAAGCCAATTCCTCTTTGGTCGCCTTTCCTTCCAGTTCTCTACTGCCAATGACTGGAACGAACTGCAAAAATCTCTGAAGCTGGAGACTCATCTCTCCCTCACTAGCTTTAAGCACCAGCTGTCAGAGCAGCTCACAGATCACTGCACCTGTACATAGCCCATCTGTAAACAGCCCATCTATCTACCTACCTCATCCCCATACTGTATTTATTTATTTATCTTGCTCCTTTGCACCCCAGTATCTCTACTTGCACATTCATCTTCTGCACATCTACCATTCCAGTGTTTAATTGCTATAGTGTAATTACTTTGCCACCATGGCCTATTTATTGCCTTAACTCCCTTATCTTACCTCATTTGCACTCACTGTATATATACTTTTTTCCCCTACTGTATTATTGACTATGTTTTGTTTATTCAATGTGTAACTCTGTGTTGTTGTATGTGTCAAATTGCTATGCTTTATCTTGGCCAGGTTGCAGTTGCCAATGAGAACTTGCTCTCAACTAGCCTACCCGGTTAAATAAAGGTGAAATTAAAATAAATAAATAAAAAATGTGTGTTTGCAATGAAGGCAGTAGAAGACATTTGACTTGAAGATTAAGAATAACAACCCCCCCCCCCCCCCCCTCCCCAAAAAATGGCCCAAAGTGTTGACTACTCAAAGAATTTACAAGTCTTGACTTTTGCCTGAAATCTTTGGTGTAATTTCTTTATTTTATTGACAAGTTGGTGGTGCCTTCAACATGCTGTTGTACCGACACGCTATGTGTCCTTTAAGTTTGAATGTGGGGGTTAACTGCTTGAATGGGAATTAGTTAAGGCCTGTGCACCTGAATGAAGAAGGAGAGCTACCTATCGTTGAGTGGATGTAGTGTGGTCGACAGAGTGAAATAACTGTACCTGAGAGCGCCCGTGTGTGATAGCAGCGCAATTAAACAAAGGCCTAACAGAGGCCTACGTTTAGCTTTGGGTCCGTCAGCTGCGCCGTGTTCAAGCGGGTGCTAACATGACGTTGTGTTTGACAGTCTGTTTAATGTGCCTGCCAGCCGTCCCATGCGCTGGAGGCTATGCATTCTGCTTCCGTGCACAAATTGTTCCCCACGCACATGAACTTCCCCCATAATACACAGCATAAAGAAAAACCCTGGCAATAAATTACCATTATTCAATTATGAATGCTCCTATTATTTACGGCTGTTTTTAAAGAAATGTAAATTAACCTTGAGTCTTGAGGTAATGAATTTGATTACACTGGCATATATAATGTAAGGGTATTTGAGAATCAAAGGCATATTTTCTTTTAAGATGTTCCCCCGCATTGGTAATGAAGACGGGGACTAAGCAGTGTGTTGCATTTTAAAAGAGGATCATTTCTATTGTTTGGGGAATATTTGTAATCATTCTGCAGCGTGACGAGTTAGTTTGTTTGTCTATTTTTTAATGGCTTTTTTGTTGTGGGTATTCCATTTGGAAACCAGCCAGGATTCATAACGTTATTCCATTTAATCCAACCGTTAATTTCACAATTGACAACCATTTCGTACGGCTCCTAACCTCACATTAACATAACTCATTGGATTTCACATCAAATCAAACATTAACTCTGCATCAACCAACCAACAACCAAACTACTTTCTCAGGCCACCACAGTATAGTTTAACACGTCTTTTCCTGAGTTGACAGACAGACAAAGATAATTGGTTGGTGATGGTGGGTTTAGCCTATACAGTAAAAGCTTGTTTGGAGATGCAATCATCTAGCATTTTGTTAATAAAGCTGGACCAGTTGTGTGGTGCACGAGGGCCCGGCCTACTAATCCTGAGACAGGCAGAGTGAATGGTCTGCAGCTCGGGCTTGCCAGCGTCCCTTAGCCCTGGTTGAGAGCACAGTGCTTTATGGGCTGAATCCATTCTCTCCCAGGGACAGGCAATAGTGTAAATACTGCTCAGATTGAACCACGCTTTCTCAGGCAGCCATTTTGTTTTCATTAAGCCCCATTATAAACTGTCTGACCAGACTGAAGCTGCTCAGCACTGAGTTGTGATGGAGTGAGTGTGTGGCTAGTGCTGTGAGAAGCACTGTACAGTGCCTTTGGAAAGTATTCAGGCCCCTTGACCTTTTACACATGTTGTTACGTTACAGCCTCGTTCTAAAATGGGTTAAATAAAACAATTTTCTCAGCAATCTACACAAAATACCCCATAATGACATCACAATATCCCATAATGACATCACAATACCCCATAATGACATCACAATACCCCATAATTGCAACGCGAAAACAGGTTTTTAACATTGCAAATGTATTAAAAACAAAAAACAGAAATACCTTGTTTACATAAGTATTCAGACCTGTTTCCATTGATCGTCTTTGAGATGGTTCTACAACTTGATTGGAGTCCACTTGTGGTAAAGTCAATTGATTGGACATGATTTGGAAAGGCACACACCTGTCTATATAAGGTCCCACAGAGGACAGTGCATCTTAGATCAAAAAGCAAGCCATGAGGTGAAAGGAATTGTCCTTAGACAGGATTGTGTTGGGGTACAGATCTGGGGAAGGGTACCAAACATTTTTGCAGCATTGAAGGTCCCCAAGAAAACGGTGGCCTCCATCATTCTTAAAATGGAATAAGTTTGGAACCACCAAGACTCTTCCTAGAGCTGGCCTCCTGGCCAAACTGAGCAATTGTGGGAGAAGGGCCTTGGTCAGGGAGGTGACCAAGAACCAGATGGTCACTCTGACAGAACTCTAGAGTTCCTCTGTGGAGTTGGGAGAAACTTCCAGAAGGACAACCATCTCTGCAGCACTCCACCAATCAGGCCTTTGGAGAGACCTGAAAAGAGCTGCCCATCCAACCTGACAGAGCTTGAGAGGATCTGCAGAGAAAAATGGGAGAAACTTCTCAAATACAGGTGTGCCAAGCTTATAGCTTCATACCCAAAAAGACTCGAGGCTGTAATCACTGCCAAAGTTGCTTCAATAACGTACTGAGTAAAGGGTCTGAATACTTTTGTAAATGTGATATTTCAGTTTTTTTTTATTATTAGCAAGAATTTCTAAAATCATGTCATTATGGAGTGTCATGTGGAGATTGATGGGGAGATTTTTTTTTATGCATTCTAGAATACGAGTGTAGCGTAACAAAATGTGGAAAAAGTCAAGGGGTCTGAATACTTTCTGAAGGCACTGTATACCTACAATCATGCAGGAATGTTAATGTACAGTCAGTAAGCAGTTACACCGGCGACAATAAATTAGTAATACCAAAAGCTTACCTTGACTTGGAAGAGTTCCAGTGTTCTGTTGGAAAGTCATAGCTAGCTAGCTAACATAGTTTGAGCAGAGTGATTCAGTAGGCTAAACTAGCTAGCTACATTTGCTAGCTAAGAAAGGGAAATTGAAAGTGGAAAAAATTACAATCTCTCTTTCTATGGACTCAGCAACTAAAGAAAGGTCAGGACCCTGTCTTTCAAAGATAATTCGTAAAAATCCAAATAACTTCACAGATCGGCATTGTAAAGGGTTTAAACACTGTTTCTCATGGTTGTTCAATTAACCATAAACAATTAATGAACATGCACCTGTGGAACGGTCGTTAAGACACTATCAGCTTTACAGACAGTAGGCAATTAAGGTCACAGTTATGAAAACTTAGGACACTTAAGAGGCCTTTCTACTGACTCTGACAAACACCAAAAGAAAGGTGCCCAGTGTCCCTGCTCATCTGCGTGAACATGCCTTAGGCTTGCTGCAAGGAGGCATGAGGACTGCAGATGTGGCCAGGGCAATAAATTGCAATGTCCGTAGTGTGAGACGCCTAAGACAGCGCTACAGGGAGACAGGATGGACAGCAGATCGACCCTGCAGTGGCAGACCACGTTTAACACCTGTATAGAATCGGTACATCTGAACTTGCGGGACTGGTAAAGGATGGCAACAACAACTGGCCGAGTTACACCAGGAATGCACAATCCCTCCATCAGTGCTCAGACTGTCCGCAATAGGCTGAGAGAGGCTTAACTGAGGGCTTGTAGGCCTGTTGTAAGGCAGGTCCTCACCAGACAACACCGGCAACAACGTTGCATATGCGCACAAACCCACCGTCGCTGGACCAGACAGCACTGGCAAAAAGTGCTCTTCACTGACGAGTCACGGTTTTGTCTCACCAGGGGGGATGGTCGGATTCACGTTTATCGTCAAAGGAATGAGCATTGCAGGCAATCTCAACGCTGTGTGTTACAAGGAAGACATCCTCCTCCCTCATGTGGTACCCTTCCTGCAGGCTCATCCTGACATGACACTACAGCATGACAATACCACCAGCCATACTGCTCGTTCTGTGTGTGATTTCCTGCAAGACAAGAATGTCAGTGTTCTGCCATGGCCATTGAGCATGTCTGGGACCTGTTGGATCAGAGGGTGAGGGCTAGGGCCATTCCCCCCGGAAATGCCTGGGAACTTGCAGGTGCCTTGGTGGAAGAGTGGGGTAACATCTCACAGCAAGAACTTGCAAATCTGGTACAGTCCATGGGGAGGAGATGCACTGCAGTATTTAATGCAGCTGGTGGCCACAACAGAGGACTGTTACTTTTGATTTTGACCCTCCCCTTTGTTCAGGTACACGTTATTCTATTTTTAAGTTGTTGAATCTTGTTATGTTCATACAAATATTTACACACGTTAAGTTTTCTGAAAATTAACGCAGTTGACAGTGAGAGGACGTTTCTTTTTTTGGTGAGTATATATATTTCTCCTTCGTTTTAGAATAATTGAATTTGTTCAAAACTGTTCAACAATTGTCTTTCTCTTTCTTTGAGTCAACTACTCACCACATTTCATGCACTGCCGTTCTAGCTAGCTGTAGCTTATACTTTCAGTTCTAGATTCATTATCTCATCCTTTGATTTGGTGGACATGTCAGTTCATGCTGCAAGAGCTCTGATAGGCTGGAGGACGTCCTCCGGAAGTTGTCAGAATTACTGTGTAAGTCTATGGAAGGGGGTGAGAACCATGAGCCTCCTAGGTTTTGTTGAAGCCATTGTACCCAGAGGAGGACGGAAGCTAGCTGTCCTCCGGCTACACCATGGTGCTACCCTACAGAGTGCTGTTGAGGCTACTGTAGATCTTCTTTGCAAAATAGTATGTTTTAATCAGTTATTTGGTGACGTGATTATATTTAGCATAGTTTTATCTGAAAAGGGTAACTTTTTAAAGGGTTTTACAATTTACATTTTTATGAAATTCACTGAGGAGGATGGTCCTCCCCTTCCTCTGAGGAGCCTCCACTGGTGTATTTACATTCAAACCTGTCTCACTCTCAGATACACAGTGAAAGCAACCAGATGGGAAGGTCTCCCACACAGAAAAGTAATATATGGCAATATATGTATATTACTTAAGTTTAATATTGGCATATATGGTGGAAACATATATGGTGGAAACATATGGTGGAAAAATATATGGTGGAAAAGTATATGGTGGAAAAATACCTGAGTATTCTTTGTTTTCTTTATATATTTTGGTTAGGTCAGGGTGTGACGAAGGTGAAATGTTTGTTTTGTCTCATCTAGGGTTTTGTATGTCTAGGTGTGTGTCTAGTCTAGGCATATTGTAGGTCTATGGTGGCCTGGATTAGTTCCCAATCAGAGGCAGCTGTTTATCGTTGTCTCTGATTGGGGAACCTATTTTGGTTCCCATAGTTTCTATAGCGGTCACGTTCGTCTGATTAGTTAGTTAGTTAGTTAGTTAGTTAGTTAGTTAGTTTTTACAGTTTTTTCCGTCTTTCATTAAATCATGCATTCACACCACGCCGCGCCTTGGTCCGCTTCTTACGACGATCGTGACAAAAAGTATATGGTGGAAAAATATAGGGTGGAAAGGTATGTGGTGGAAAATATATGCCCATATATGTATGTATAAGTACATATATGTCACATATAAACTAATTGGCCTTTCGTATATGTGACACATATTTCTGCATGTACAGTATATGTATAATACTTATATACTTATACTTATATGCTCATATATGTGACACATATTTCTGCATGTACAGTATATGTATTATACTTATACTTACTTATGCTCATATATGTGACACAAAGTGTTACAATTTGTATTACATACAGTTGAAGTCGGAAGTTTTCATACACTTAGGTTAGAGTCATTAAAACTCATTTTTCTACCACTTCACAAACTTCTTTTTTTTAAATTATTATTATTATTGTTTTTAATTTTACCCCTTTTTCTCCCCAATTTCGTGGTATCCAATTGTTTTTAGTAGCTACTATCTTGTCTCATCGCTACAACTCCCGTACGGGCTCGGGAGAGACGAAGGTTGAATGTCATGCGTCCTCCGATACACAACCCAACCAAACCAAGCCGCACTGCTTCTTAACACAGCGCCATCCAACCCGGAAGCCAGCCGTGTGTCGGAGGAAACACCGTGCACCTGGCAACCTTGGTTAGCGCCCGGCCCACCACAGGAGTCGCTGACATCAGTAAGGAAGTTAAAGCTTGGTCGCAAACAGGTCTTCCAAATGGACAATAACCCCAAGCATACTTCCAAAGTTGTGGCAAAATAGCTTAAGGACAACAAAGTCAAGGTATTGGAGTGGCCATCACAAAGCCCTGACCTCAATTCCATAGACAATGTGTGTGTAGAACTGAAAAAGTGCATATTTATATAAAAACATCTCAGTATACATTGGCGCATTATGTTCACTAGTTCCAAAAACATCAGGTGATTTGGCAGAGAGCCACATCATTTTACAGAAATACTCGTTATAAATGTCGATGAAAATACAATTGTTAGACATGGAAATATAGATACACTTCTCCTTAATGCAACCACTGTGTCAGATTTCAAAAAACCTTTACAGAAAAAGCAAACCATGCAATAATCTGAGTACAGCTTTCAGACAACAAAGCAGCCAAAAAGATATCTGCCATATTGGGTAGTCAACAGAAGTCAGAAATAGCATTATAAATATTCACTTACGTTTGATGATCTTCATCAGAATGCACTCCCAGGAATCCCAGTTCCACATTAAATGTTTGATTTAATTTGATAATGTCTATAATTTATGTCCAAAGAGCTTATTTTGTTAGCACGTTTGGTAAACAAATCCAAAGTCATGAAGTGCGTTCCCTAGTTGCAGACGAAATGTCAAAAAGTTCCGTTCCTGTCCATAGAAACATGTCAAACGATGTAATCTTTAGGATGTTTTTAACATAAAATGTCAATAATGTTCCAACCGGAGAATTCTTATGTCTGTAGAAAAGCAATGGAATGAGAGATACCTCTCATGTGAATGCGCATGGCAGACCTTACTCATTCCCTTCTCATTCGTTCCCATTTCACAGTAGAATCCTCAAACAAGTTTCTAAAGACGGTTGACATCTAGTGGAAGCCTTAGGAAGTGCAACACAACCAATATCCCACTGTGTATTCAATAGGAGCTGGGTTGAAAATCGACCAACCTCAGATTTCTCACTTCCTGTTTGGATTTCTTCTCAGGTTTTTGCCTGCCATATGAATTCTGTTATACTCACAGACATCATTTAAACAGTTTTAAATGATGAAACTTCAGAGTGTTTTATATCCAATACTAATAATACTATGCATGTATTAGCAACTGGGACTGAGGAGCAGGCCGTTTACTCTGGGCACCTCTGGGCTCCTTTCATCCAAGCTACTCAATACTGCCCCTGCAGCCATAAGAAGTTAAAAGCAATCTTTTTATGTCAGCAAAGCAAGGTAGAGCTAACTAGCTATGTCAATAAACTAGCTAGCTAACGTTACAACAGTAAGCTAAGCATCTAATCAAGTTGAAGTCACTGTACTAGAGAGCAAAGTCCTTGCATATATAATTTTTAATTTGTTTTTATTTTTTCGCAATGGCAAACTATTAAATTACTGTCACAACATTTGTAATAATTTAACTAGATATTCTGTCTATTTCATGGAGTGTAATACGAGAGTGCAGTGATATCAAAATGTAAGAACTATGTTTTGATCTTTTGAATGGCGGTTACTCAATATTCAAATTTGAATATGAGTTCCATGTCCTAGAACACCGATTGGTTGAGGGAGGAGCGTCACATAGGAGTGACACAATCTGACGTAAGATGTTGGAGTGTACCCTTGAGTTTTCCAGCTAAATTTCCAGGTTTAGAGCTTCCAATCCTGTTCTATTCATTATTTTTCTATGCCCCCCACTCTAGTCTGTTAGTGGATGTGTGTGAGTTTAACCCCAAAAATGCCTCAGGCAGTGTCAGTGGCATTAGCACTGCATTTGCTCTGGAGTGGCGGCAGTGGGCTGACCCAGTGATCCTGTGTGTAAACAGAGTGCTGTGACTCCCTCAGTCCAATATCCCCCCGCACCAAATAAGGAAGACGCAGTCAGAGCTCAGCCAAAAGCTGAAGTGAAGAATGGACAAAGAGAAAGTGAGAGAGGGAGAGAAAGAGGGTGAGTCATTGAGATAGAGAAATAGAAAGAGAGAGGGAGAGAGGGAGAGAGAGAAAGAACAAGATAGATAGAGGGAAATGTTATTGCTTACGGAAATGCACACAGTTAATAGCTTCCTGTGTGCGATCTAGTAATGTGATGGTCGATTATTATCTTCCACTCATATTCCCTGGGGGGGAAGGTCCCATTTCCTCTACACAGACCACACCCCTTGTTGTTAAAGTAATGAGGCAGGTTGAACAATACAAGGGGTCTCCTCCCAACAATAAGAGGGTCTCCTCCCACACTAACAAACACGAGGGTTCTTCTCCCACACTAACAATAAGAGGGTCTCCTCCCACACTAACAAATACGAGGGTTCTTCTCCCACACTAACAATAAGAGGGTCTCCTCCCACACTAACAATAAGAGGGTCTCCTCCCACACTAACAATAAGAGGGTCTCCTCCCACACTAACAATAAGAGGGTCTCCTCCCACACTAACAATAAGAGGGTCTCCTCCCACACTAACAAATATGAGGGTTC
>NC_048565.1:10505907-10545907 GCF_013265735.2 Oncorhynchus mykiss | reverse complement strand
GGGAGTGATGGGGTATTACTATCAGAGGTGGTGGGGCTGTCTGTCACCCTCTGGGGAGTGATGGGGTATTACTATCAGAGGTGGTGGGGCTGTCTGTCACCATCTGGGGAGTGATGGGGTGTTACTATCAGAGGTGGTGGGGCTGTCTGTCACCCTCTGGGGAGTGATGGGGTGTTACTATCAGAGGTGGTGGGGCTGTCTGCCACCCTCTGGGGAGTGATGGGTTGGCTTGGGTGGTTGGAGTCTTTTAAAATTTTCCAGGCCTTCCCTTGACACTGCCTGGTATAGAGGTCCTGGATGGCAGGGAGCTCAGCCCCAGTGATGTAGGCTCCCGGGCTCCCGAGTGACGCAGCGGTCTAAGGCACTGATTCTCAGTGCAAGAGGTGTGAGTAAACAGTCCATGGTTTGAATCCAAGCTGTATCACATCTGGCTGTGATTGGGAGTCCCATACGGTGGTGCACAATTGGCCTAGCGTCATCTGGAGTAGGCTGTCATTGTAAATAAGAATTTGTTCTTAACACACCCCCTCGGTAGCACCTTGCGATTGAGGGAGGTGCAGTTGCCATACTGTAGAACAATTTAAGCATCTGAGGAGTCATGACAAATCTTTTCAACCTTCTTCATGACTGTGCTGGTGTGAGAGGACCATGTCCTTAGTGATGTGGACATTGAGGAACTTGAAGCTCTCAAAGCACTCCATTAAAGCCCTGTCGATGTGGATGGGGGCGTGCTCGCCCCTCCATTTGTGGATGGGGGCGTGCTCGCCCCTCCATTCCTCCCTGTAGGCCGTCTCATCGTTGTCGGTGATCAGGCTTACCACGTTGTGTCGTCAGCAAACAGGAGAGAGAGAGAGAGTCGGAGAGAGAGTAGGGGAGAGAGAGATATGACATTTGTAATGTCTTTCTTGTTTTGAAACTTCTGTATGTGTAATGTTTACTGTTCATTTTTATTGTTTATTTCACTTTATATATTATCTACCTCACTTGCTTTGGCAATGTTAACACGTTTCCCATGCCAATAAAGCCCTTGAATTGAATTGAATTGAATTGAGAGAGAGAGAGAGAGAGAGAGAGAGAGAGAGAGAGAGAGAGAGAGAGAGAGAGAGAGAGAGAGAGAGACGATAAGAGCACCCAGTGTAGTCGACTCAAAGCTGTGCCATGGATTGCCCATGTCAAGAAGTGAGTGTTCCTCTTTCCTTCCATGCACTAACCCACATGTCCCTAGCCCCAGTGAAATGTACCATGTTAAGCCTCCACGCCACCAGGGGAAAAGTGGTGTGCGGCTCTCGAAGGTTTATCGGCCTGATTAAATTAGGCAACGGTGAATAAAGATATGGGGAAGGGGAAAAAAACACCATCAAATCACACCAAACGATTTATTAAGTGCTCATATTGATTAGCCCCCATTTGACCTTTTATGGTGTTACATATCACACCGCGTTTAAAACACAGAGTACTGAACGGAGGAGGGGAGGGGGAGAATGACACTGGTTCTTTGTCACAGAGTGTACACTAGAGATGGGTCCCAATCCATTATGGGCGGCAGGTAGCCTAGCAGTTAAGAGCGTTGAGCCAGTGACCGAAAGTTTGCTGGTTTGAATCTCTGAGCCAACTATCTGTTGATCTGCACTTGAGCAAGGCTCCTGTAAATCGATCTGGATTAGAGTGTTTGCTGAATTACTAAAATGTGAGATTTTTTTTTATCTGGGCCCCTTGAAATGTTCACTACACAAATACAGCACAGACTCAAATTGGAGGACTGTCCTTTTTAGTGTTGACCCTCCCAAACTTGCATGGCAGGTCTACCCCTATTCTGTTTTCTGGGCCAATCAATTTAGGTTGGCAACAGCCTAAAGACTAATAAACACAAGTGTTGACATAATTAGGTTTGAAGTTGTTCATTATCAATTATAATAGATTAGGATAGAGCCTAAGGCCAAACGATGGAGGCTAACTTGTACTTGTAGAGGATGAACCAGTCATTCATGCATGTTAACTGGAATTCAGGCAGGGGATCAGTAACAGCTGATTTGAAAACAACATTATTACATCACTAACGTATTTCAGCCAAACGCTCCCTTTATAGAGCGTTTAAAAAGCTGTCATTTATTGACAAAGACAACACTTTAAAAAAAATATTTGGTTTTGAAATAGCCTAGGGACTGATTAATTAGGTTTGCACCTCTAATAATGCTATGAATTCTTAAATCAGATTGCAACTACTGTACTGCGTCTATTCTATACGTTTCAGAGCTAAAGTAAGATTAAGAACATTGGTTAATTAATGATCACTATTTCTACGTTACATCAACCGCTACCCTTCAGCCCCCACCCTCTCCTGACCCAGGGTTTCTACATGGGGTCGACCGTGAACGTTTCCAATAACGTTCGACCCCAAATCCTCATCTGTTCCGTCTACGAGCGGTAGGTAACGTCAGCGCAGAGAGGCAGTACCGTTTTTTTTTTTTTGTTGAAGGGGGTAACTCGACTAGGGGGGCACTCGACACCCATCTCCCGAACCCCAGTCGAATGAGGTGGATTTAGGACGAAAATAATCCATACCTGCGACGTGGAGATAAAACACAGCAACAAACAGATACGCATTTGTAAGTTATCGCACGGCTCGGGTTTTAGTTCCATTGTGGCGATCAACAAAGGGAATGATGTGAAAACAGAAAACAGACTTGCAAAGGGCGTGATTGTAGCGGTGGTTTGCCCCGTATAAAAGCGACTACGTTTTTTACACAACTGACATGTTTTATTATTCTTCAGTTTGTTTTTATTTCATGGATGCAAAATAAGCCTTTTTTGGAGGAGAAATTGAATTGTAAATTGTCCCTCATATACCCCCCATAAACAAACTCGGAGGGGGGGCAGTTTAATATATATATATTTTTATATATCTCACGCCACTCAAGTAAGTGTTTACTACTTTCTTTCTAACGTTTTTGCTGAAATGTGAACGAACATGTAGTTGTTTGATACAAAGTTACTATTCATAGGCTGTAAGCATTTTCCCACGTAGGCTACAACGTAATGTTACTTGTTACCCGCAGATGGCTTTGTTCAACTTCACAAAACGAATACTATTTAACAGACTTAATTCATACAGTATGGAGAAGTTGTATTATAACTGTATAATTACAACAAAACATTTCAACCATAATTAGAAAAGTAATTCGTATTTTATTTTATTTTACTCATTCTCACAGTCAGCAACACATTGGATACGAATAAAGCTACAATGTTTCAGTATATAGCCAAGCCTTTTAAAAGTATCGAAATAATTTATACAGTAAAATATTTGATGATAACTATTTTTGGTTTATAGCTTTAGTCTGTCTGTGTAGGCTAGTTAAATGCATTCTCTTTTAAGGTGTGTTTGTATTTCAAACAACCATTTCAATACGGCGAGGCGCAATTGGTGTCTTGTGCTCTGGGAATATGCATATTTCACTTCGTTCCCAAGGACGACCAATCTGGCAAGACTGTTGTTATGTCTGTTGAGATGAGCTACATTGTAGGAGCTACTATTGACGAGTTGTTTGGGGTGATTGTTATAATTGTCATTGGGCATACAGTATGTAGGCCTGTCCCAAATTAGAGTATAGCTCAGACAAAGATTGAAGCTGAGCTGTTGAGCTGTCTGTTATATCATTCTATAACATCAGTTCAATAAACTGGTGAAGAGGCAGTGAACTTCAGCTGATGCATACTGTGCTAGGTTGTTTATTACACGGTTAAGGTTCCCACTGGCAGTGCTGAATGATCCTGTTTTATGTAGGATTAATCAAAATTTTAATCACAATTGGACTTGCTTTTTGCATCTAAGCACTTTCTAGGCAAGTCAGTTAAGAACAAATTCTTATTTACATTGACGGATGACGGCCTACCCCGGCCAAACCCTAACCCCGGACAAATTCTGGGCCAATTGTGCGCCGCCCTATGGGACTCCCAATCACGGCCGGTTGTGATACAGCCTGGAATCGAACCAGTGTCTGTAGTGACGCCTCTAGCACTGAGATGCAGTGCCGTAGACAGCTGCCCCACTCGGGAGCCCAACATTATTTTCCTGATAAAAGTGTGATATATGCATGGAAATATAATTAAATAGAATCAAGGTGGCAGGTAGGGGTGGCAGGTAGCCTAGTGGTTAGAATGTTAAGCCAGTAACCAAAAGTTTGCTGGATCGAATCGCTGAGCTGACAAGATACAAATCTGTCATTCTGCCCCTGAACATGGCAATTAACCAACTGTTCCTCGGTAGGCCGTCACTGTAAATAAGAATGTGTTCTTAACTGACCTGCCTAGTTAAATAAAGGTTAACTTTACAAATAGTAATAGCCTAGCCTATTTCGAACAGTGGTCTGCTGTGAAATACTGAATGTTTGGACTATATAAAACAGTGTTCTATATCTGTAGAGAAGCCTTCTATTACATGTAACCACCATCCTCTAGTCCAGGGGTGGGCAATACCAGTCCTCCAGGGCCTGATTGGTGTCACAGTTTTGCCCCAGCTAACACACCTGACTCCAATAATCACCTAATCATGATCTTCAGTTTAGAATGCAATTTGATGAATCAGCTGTGTTTGCTAGGGATGGAGAAAAATGGTGACACCAATCAGGACCTCGAGGACTGGAGTTGCCCACCCCTGTTCTAGTCTAATGCAACGATAGCGGGTTCACAAAATACATATATTGATGTCTATGTCAACTAAAAAACATGCAATCGGCCATAATTTTTTTCTCCCAGGCAATTTATATTGTGAGTTTTGTTATGCTATCATTCTTGTAGTTAAACATTACATCTTGGTGTTGGCTAGAATAAAATGAACTAATTTGTAATGATGAGATCCACATGTCGATTGTCAGAAAAGAGAAAAGTGGCGTCCTTCAGAGAAATTGGACAACACCTCACATGTAAAGAGGCACATATCAACTGTGTCCAGCATCCTTAATGTCACTTTAATTGAACAATTTATCACCACTGATCTTTGTCAGATGCTAGAAAAGGAAGCAGAGGAAAACAAACGGAAGAGGAACGCTGCCAGGCAGGCAGAGGCAGTTAGCTGAGACCAGAGGATGTCACAGGCTTTGTATCTGCCTTCAGATAAACAAATCAATGCATTTGACTGACAAGCCCATAAGGAGTTGAAATGAATAGAATTTGGTAATTGATGTAAACATTTCATATGAAAAACTTTTGATTCCACCAAAACCTTGGGGAGGGTTGGGTTTTTTTCTCACTTGTAAGTGAAAAAGTTAATTGAATTATTCCCCCGTATATGATTTTTGTACAAATGTATTTGTAGGTGTCCCCCCGAGGGTTTTGAAATTCATTTCCTCGCAATTATTACTTTCTAATATTTTTTTTCCTCTTTCCCCCTCACTTATCCGAATGTCCGTATGGTGCTTTTTCTAAATGTTTGCAAAGGATCAAAGGAGGTGATTCCAGACTCTAGTCTTCAGGCCCGCTGTCAGAGTAAATAGTAATTTCACTAAACATTTAACTTTGAAGATGTTAGACTTTCTGCCTCTCACTTTGAGGCCTGTTTTAGAGGCTCACACGTGGCAATGGGTCTTATTACCCTAGATTGCAGGACTTTCAACGTCGCTCCACTTCGTCAAACAATTGAAAAAAAAAATCATTTTATAGACCATTTAATGCAGTGCTAGGCCTAAGTGTTTTTCTATTGGGTGCTTCTTACTACGTAGTGCCATGTTGATTGCATTTGAAACCAAATTAGATAAATTTAGGTGACATCAAGGGTTTTCCAATTAGCCGCGCTGCTCATCGACTTCAGACGCCATGGTAACATGGAGCATTAATAGCAGCTGCACCAGAGGACTCCATCGTGTTATTAGGGAGAAGGAGAGAGAGGGATAGAGAGATGAACCAGCGGACTCCATCGTGTTATTAGAGACCGGAAGACTCCATCGTGTTATTAGAGACCAGAGGACTCCATTGTGTTATTAGAGAGAAGGAGAGAGATGGATAGAGAGATGCAGCAGTGGCTCGTATCGTCGTTGAGGGAGGAGACCTTTTAAGTGGTTGGTTAATGGAAACTGTTGATCGTGACTTTCATCTACTTGCTGTACATGAGTGGTATGAGTGGTTTGTGACTCAACCCATCGTCAAGATCTTGGATCATAGACAGTAGCCTCTATTCAAACTGCCCAAAAAGAGGGTAGAAAAACAGGCAATATCCCATACACTACTTACTGCTTATATCTTTCCACCTTTCCTCTCCTGCGCTGTGGCCACAGGGGATAAGAGATTAGGGCTGTGGAATTATTGACCGATTCGCTCAGACGTGTTCCCCTGACTCCGAGTCCGAATCAGTAGATTGGCCGTGTCAACAGCCCTCTGTTAGAAGTGAAAAACAGCCTCTGAGATTCCTCCAAATTATATTTACACATGGGTTCCCCCTGAGCACAAAGGATGGCCCAGAACAAGCAGCGCTCGCTTTAGGGGTGCCGTTGGGTCAGAGCCCTGGACCAGATTTAGGGGTTCCGCGGGGTCGGAGCACGGGACCAGATAAGACAGGCAGTAATGGAACTCAACATGATTGATCCATCTCACTCAAGGTTAAAGTCCATCTCACAGTTGGCTGCACGCCTGAGCTAGGCCGGGAGTCTCCTTTCTATCTCTGTCGGCTTTTCCTAAACCTGCCAACAGACAGATAAAGCTAAAGCTCTGTCCCTGCTTTGTACCCCACAACTTCCTCTTGTCTATCTGATGGCTCTAAAAGGACTTTGTGGACACACTACCAGGGCCTTGGCATCCCTTGCCCCCAGATACCGGGTTTACACCATAGGCGCAACTTTGGTTTTAGAAGTGGGGTGGGACATATATATATATATTTTTTTATCCGGTCGGATAAACACTCCAAACAGCCTACCTGACTGCTTGGAGGCGTCTGCATGGTCCTAAAGCACACCGTTGCCTGATTTTGTATCACATTCCAATGATAAAACTGGGGGGGACAAAAATTCAATTTGAGAATGTGGGGTCCCTGTCCCCAGTGAACGTTGCGCCCCTGATTGTCTATCTGATAGCTCTAAAGTGACTTTGTGGACACACTCCCCTGGGTCTTGGCATCCCTTGTCCCCAGATACCGGGGTTTACACCAATGATTTGCTCCTGTTCTTTTGATGTTGATGTGTTGATACACTTAGAAAAAATGTGCTATCTAGAACCTAAAAGGGTTCTTTGGCTGTCCCGATAGGAGAAACCTTTGAATAAACCTTTTTCGGTTCCAGGTAGAAATGTTTTGTTTCCAGGTAGAACCCTTCTGAGTTCCATGTAGAACAATTTAAGCAGAGGGTTCTACATGGAACCCTCTGTTCTATCTGGAACCAAAAAGGGTTCGGGGACAGTCGAAGAACACTTTGGAACCCATTTTTCTAAGAGTGTACAGTAATGCTTAATTCACTTTGTGGAAGGGAACCCCCCTCGTTTGACGGCTATTCCGGCTCTTCCCCCCCCATCTCAATGCTCCGTCTTTATGGTTATGGAGTTAATGTGAACTGGTGTTTCATGGAGAGGTTGTAATTAACACCCTGTCTGGAATAAACCAGGCTGTTTGGCTTTTTCTCTCTCTCATGTCCCCTCTGATTCCACCACTGGACTGCTCTCTAGCTTGTTCAGTGTGATTACCAGCTGGCGTCCTCAGATTGATGGCGCCTCCCCCTTGGGGCATCCTCAAAAAACAGGTTCTCTCAGGAACTCCAACCAGAGTTATGACCCCTAGTTGTGGAGAGCCGCTGACACCCTATTCATACACCCCAATGGGTCATTATGGCAGGTTGGGATTGGCCCATTTATTCTCCAGTTAGGGTCCAGACCGGATGGCTGATGTGTCACATTGAGCCTTTGGCAGGGGGGGATTTGTGAAGTCAGTTTGAGTTGTGTCCTGGTGGAGTGCTGTAGTGGAGGAGGTCTTACAGTTCATTCTCAATCAATGCTGTTGATCGCCCCAACATGTTGATATAAAAGGAATTTTAGGAAAATGGAGATGATTTTCTGAAACAGCACCTGACACGTATAAGAACAAGAGAAGATGTACAGTGTATACACAGGTACACCTTTGTTTTCTGCTTTTCAAAACCAGTAGTGCTGAACGATTAGCGTTTTTTGATGTCACTTCGGTTTCAGTTTGATTACAAAACAAATAATCACGGTTTTCGGTTACAATTATTATTATTTTTAAACATTAAATGCACTATGCATCATGTGGGTTGAACGCTAACAACAAAGAATAAAACAATACAAGTCCCATGACTAGTGACGGCCCATTATCACTTATTAACCATCATTTTTCACATTACTTTACTTTAATCAAATATTTCAGATATTGTGTATATTACATCTTGTTTTATTTGATGACTTTATTATTTTATTCCAAGTCATCATCTCATCTCTCAAGAACTGCTGCCTTCTATCAAAATCACTATTTTAGTAGTAAATAAGGCGTGCTTTTATGGCTCCTGAATACCAACTATCAATCACTTAGATCATGTATTTTCAGGCTCGCGAAGCAACTGCTTTCTATCCCTGTCGATCACCAGTTCTCTCTTGTCTCCATGTCTTGTGCCGTACAGACCGGATAAGTTGAAGCGGGCGAGCAATGGATTATGGTCATTGTAGTTAATTCCAACGTTTTATGCGCTAAACTGTGTAGAATATTGGCCTGTTGGGAACTTAAATTCCCTACTACATTGCACAGTTCAGGCTTGATCTGGTTTATCTCTACAGAAATTGCACATGGAGCTCACAAAAGTATACACCTCACACACATGGTTATGTGCTTAAAAGAAAAACGGAGACACCTGTACCATGTCAGATATCTTTTTGAGTTTGCATCCCAATATTACATTTTATATACATCACAGAAGACTGAAATATAACAAAACTGTTTGACAAAGAAACACAATGTTAATTAATTTGGAAATGATGAAAAAAAGATGAATAACATTTCACCCATGAAGGCCACTAGTTAATTTGACTGCAGAAAAGGGCTACGGCACAACATCTCACTTGAATTAGACCTTTTGTTTAACATTTCCATTAGCAATGCATGAGGTTCACTAGAAGGCCAAAATGTGACCTTATAAATAAGGATTTTTTCCCCCTCAGCTTTAGCATTTCAGTGCTATAGAAAGTGGTAATGTTGATGTGTTTACATGCCCTGGGGAGCCCCATTCTGCTTCATTCTCCTGAAGAGAGTGATGCCAATAGGGCTTCAGGCTTGGGAGGGGGGCCACTGCTATACATACACATAAGATGATAACTGTAGTAGATGGTTAGGTAGTTGGTTAGGTAGTAAGAACGCCTGCTCATTCCCGGGTGGGGGGACGTTTAAGCGTTGGGGGGGGGGGGGGGGCGTTTGAGCGTAGAGTCTAAAGGAGCTGAAAAGGCCTGTAGGGGAGAGAAATGCAGAGAAGGGGGGAGAAAAAGAGCAAAAGAGGGAGATAGTGGTTTTCATGTGCTAAAAGCTGTTAATCCTCTGGCTTTTGTGTCTGAACAGAAAGCTCAGGACAAGATGGCTAGGCCCGGGAGCATTCAGAAGCCCTTCTTTTGTTGTCAGACTCACCCAAACCGACGGACATCTGGTAGGGGAAGCAGGGAACGGGGATAGAAATGGGGGGACTCTCAGCTGGTTGGGGATTGGGGGAGAAAGTGGGGAGGGGGGAGGGGGGAGGTGAAGGGGGTGTTGTCATAGAGAAAAGAGTGGAACGACCAATGGGAGTTGGCAGATAATTGATGGATGTCAGTAATTGTTTGTAGTTCAAGCATGAAAACATGGGCCTCTGGGAGGCTGGGGAGAGAGGGAGAGAGGGAGAGAAAGAGAGATGGGGGAGGACAACCGACCTGGCTGCCCACATCCATCACTCAAGTCTGGCTAGGGTTAAACAGGAGTAAGTACCTTTCTGTCAAGTTTGTTCATCTCTGTGCATTGGGGATAAGGGGGCTATTCGTCCTGGTTATGACGAATAGCATAGCGGTCTGGGAGCCCCCTATGCGGTAACAAGTCTAAATGGGAGAAAGGCATGCAGACTTCTGCTATCATATCAAGCTTAATTCGATTTGTATGCAGATGCAGTTTTTCGTGTGACTGGATTTCAGAAGAGCACATACTCCAGTCTGGAAACCAAAATGACTCTGCACCATGGTGTGTATAAAAGAGAGAGAGGGAGCGAGTGGAGATGCATTTTGTTCCCCCTCGCCTTTGCCGTGAATCACGAGCTTATCTCTTGGAAGCAAGTACACCTTTCGGAGGAGAAGAAGACATTTCTATGTAAACACCCCGAAACCCCTGCTGTATTCCAGTAGACAAGTAAGAGACTGGGAGGATGAACCACCATTTTCTTTTTAGAAGAAGAAGAAGATCATCTTTTGTTTTTCCCAGACATTTGTTGTGGTAAATTCTTGGCTGTTTGGACGCAACTTTTACAATGGTAGGTGGGATGACGGCAAAGGTGAAGATCTCTTTTACAGTACTGCCACACACGCTGACTGACTGACTGACAGAGGAAGGAAGGAACATGTGCCCCTGATGCACCAAAGCCCTTCACACACGCTGACTGACTGACTGACAGAGGAAGGAAGGAACATGTCCCCCTGATGCACCAAAGCCCTTCACACACGCTGACTGACTGACTGACAGAGGAAGGAAGGAACATGTCCCCCTGATGCACCAAAGCCCTTCACACACGCCAAACTTTAGTCTCTTTTATCTCTTCTCCCATTCTTTCCTCACTCCTGAAGTTTTAACACTGCAGTGGTAGCTGAACGTAATTGGGAAGGGGAGAAAATAAATAAATGAACTCTTGTGTGTCACTGATTAGAAACAAATAGGGCCTCCAGAGAACGACAACCAATCAGAGAGATACAGTGCTTTGACCAGAGGGAGGGGTAGCTATATAGTCTTCTTATTTATTTATTATATGCATCCTAAAATACATTTTGGGAGTTTATTATTTTTTTCATTATTTTTGTAGGCAGGTTATATTTTTTTGTAATAGGGGAGATTGTCTCCAACATTAAACTTATACTTATTTTGTTCCAAAAGGTTTTGGAAGGTCTTTTCCAGTGTCAAGATTATGTACAGATTAGAGAAAATCACTGATGACACTTCGCCGTATCCTTGTAATCTTTAGGCTTCCGACGTTGCTGAAGCGTTACCCTAGCGTTGTCACGGCGTTCCACGCTGACCTTGCCGTTTTTCATTCAGCAGCAGCGTGCTGAGAAAGAACTGCTGGTTTATCTGATAGGAATGGAACAGTGAAGGGAGAACAAGAATGGTTTGTTTACAAGGAAATAAATGGCGCTGTTATCTGGCACTGTCTATTTGCCGATTGATGCGAGGCGATAGTGTCAAGAAATAAAAGCAGTGTGGAGCAGGCATTGGTGGATTAGGGCCTGCGGTGTATGTTGGTGAGGCAGGGAGCTCTCACACCGAGCGTTGCATGGGGAGATATAGAGGCCCTGTCATATGCGCTACGAAGAAATATGGAGTATTGATATGAGGAATTGGTGTTTGAGGCAGGAAGAAGGAGTTATGGAAGTGCTGTTACATGCACACACACACGCGCGCACGTGCGCGCGCACACACACACACGCACACTCACACACACAACCCCATCAGAGAAAGCGATGGGACATCTCGGCGGGACAGCCGTTGTTACCGAACCCTATTTGACTGAGCACATGGGTTGGCGCTCCCTCTCCCATCGGTGGTGGGGTATGGGGGGAAAAGTATCCCCCCATGACGTGCTGTCATGCAGCCTCCAATCTCTAGTCGCGACGGGGTGGAGGTGGAGAAGAAGAGAGGTAACAGGAGGGGAACAAAAGCAGGTCTGAGGGGAGCAACAGGTGGAGTATGGGAGCTGTCCTGGGGTGAAGAGAGGGATGGAGAGGGGGGGGCAAAGATGGAGAAAGAGAGCTAGAGAGTGGCATGGCAGATAGAGAGCCTGGAGGAGAAGTAGAAGGGAGCTGGAGAGACAGGGCTAGCTGTCATTAGCATTGAGATAAAGGTGGACTAATGAACTTGAGATAAAGGCGGGCTAATGAATTTGAGATATAGGTTCCATAAAAGCAAAGAGAGAAATAGACAACGGGCTGACTTCAGCTCCACCAACCAAAGCCAAACTCTCCACACGTCAGGGTGCTCCGAACCCCATTCCACCCAAGATGGCTGCACGCTGCTTTACTTGCCAACTGCTGTGGCAAAGCCCCTGCCAGGGCCATATTAGATTGGCAATGCCAGATGAGGAGTGGCTGAATACAAATGACCCTGTGCCAAACAGATTATTAATCTCTCTGCATCTCTGTCTGTGCAGTGGGTTGTAGCTAGCATGCTACAGGGTATAGTTTGTAAAGTAGAGAGGGTGTACGTCTAAGTGGACTTTAGTTCATTTTCTTGTGTTTGTGTGTTTGTTTTCCCACCACTGCCAACCTCTATAAGTATTTTCCTTGGCTGCGCAATAATGTAACTCTACAGTTGCCTGTAGCTATGTTTTGGCTAGCTACACTTAAACTGCACAACCATATCTGTCATGTTAGCATGTTGTTAGCTAGCATACACACACAGAACCAGTGTCTCTGCCTACCCTACAGCCCTAGCTGTGTGCTGGGCAAAATCAGTCCTCAGGCACTTCTACCCGGCAACTAATAGTGGATGTGGGCCCCATTGTAAATCACAGTAGGGTTTTGTTGAGCCTGCACCCTAAAGAGAATGGCATGGAAACACGTTTGCCGCAGAGGAGAGCCTGGTATTGTGCAGGCGAAGAGAGAAGACAGCTGTAAAAGTGATCGATCGGTGGCCTTTACCTTTGCTCATCACTAATGCTACCTGCATCTTAAAGAGGCACTGAACATTCCCATTGGCCTTTGTTTTTCTGTTTCTCATTAGAAGAAGAAAAAAAGAGATTTCAGTCTTGGAGGTGTGTCTCCTGACTGATTCCGTGTTTGGTTAATGATGTGTGTCTCTCATGAGACACTGTAGGAAGCCTATTTCACACCTCAAAATCCCCAGAATTAATCTAAGATAACTCAAGAAATCTGCAAAAAAAAAATGTTGACGTTTTTGCCAAGGATGTTTTAGTTGTGCAATTTTTGGTGCAGTATTTCTCAAGTAAAAAACATGTGAGACGTGTTGTCCTATGTAAACAATGTCGGGCTGCTGGGCAGGTCTTTCTCACTGTCTATGCTATTGAATAGAGAGCAATCACCGCATGCTCCCACCATGTTTGCTCTCTCCATGTTTGTTTGTAATCAATTTTGACACGAGAATAACTATTTCTGGCTCATATCCCTTTCACATTCTGAAATTGCATTTTTGTACCCCATTATAAAAGAAAACTGCAGCAATTACGGTGTTTTTATGTTAAACAGTTTTGTTATATTTCAGTCTTCTGTGATGTATATAAAGTAGAATATTGGGATGCAAACTCAAAATGTAATGCATTTCAACTCAATATCTGACATGGTACAGATGTCTTATTTATTTAAGCCCATAACCATGTGTGTGAGGAGGATACTTTTGTTTCAAAGTAGATTTGTTTAAGACTACCAAGAAACACTTTGTGTGACCCTGATTTAGCCCACTGCAGTAAAAGGTTAAAAGCAGTTGCTCTATAAAGAGAAAAGACAACAGACGGGTGGCCATTTTCAAATTTAGTTAAGGGAGGAAATTTAGGAATCTTCTGACATTGGAATGTTTTGCCAAAATTAGAGTTGAGGGAAAAGGTTGAACAGTTTTGGACTGGTTTGGTTTTAGCTACAGTCCAAGAGGTTGAGATTATATTGACCATTTAAACTCTCATTACAAATATTTCAGATGATTCAGGGACCTTCAGTACGGTTTGCACTTATCCATAATTGGTAGCAATAGGTCATTTGTAGCTGTGACATCTGTATTTATTTATCAAATCTCCTATTTTCTCCACTTCATGGGCGTCACTGACATGTGAGGGTATTTCATGCAAAACCTTCTGATTTCATATTTCTCCAACGTCCACAATCTGCAACACATAACCACTCAGTGGTATCCTACAGCTCTGTTGGAAGGAAGGTTGTAACTCCAGGTGAAGTGTGTTTCTGTGTGTGTATGTGTGTGTGTGCGCGTGCGTGCGTGCGTGTCATTATCTGGACGAGAGACATAACTGAAGATGTGTGTGTGCTTAGTGTACTCTTATGTGTGCAGGAGTGAATAGTTGCTATGTAAAAGCTTGTCTAGGGCTGGCTTCACTAAGCTGGAATTCTGGAGGTGCAGTGTGTGGAGTCATAGTTTAGTGGATTTGACCCCAGTGGTTTATGAGTAAAGTGGGGATTTGAGGGTGGTTGGTGTGTAGGGCCTCTTTTGTGGTTTGTGCCCATTAGCTCTTGTGACTTGACTGCAATGGAGAGAGCTGAACACAAGCCCTGTGGCCGCACCAGATCTGACATCATCAAAGCCACATTCTCAGGCCATATGTATGAAATATATTGTAATTAACTTCCAAAGCCCTAATGACTTCAGTGTCAACAGAATTAAGAATTTATTAAGAAAAACTCTTAGTAAAATCTTTCATTTTTGAATACCCTTGTTTACTCCTGATGTGCATGTAGTCGTGTGAGATTACCCTGTTGATGTACCGAGGTTCTAGTCTTGTCTAGTTTTAAAGATGCCCTGATGTGATGTGTGTGAGCTTGCATAGATATGGGTAGGCTGGCATGAAATCTGGACAGTGTGTCCTTTCATCCCAATAACACTGCTATTGTGTGTGTGTGTGTGTGTGTGTGTGTGTGTGTGTGTTTGTGCATGCGTGTGTGTGTGTGTGTGTTTGTGCATGCGTGTGTGTGTGTGTGTGTGTGTGTGTGCATGCGCGTGTGTGCGTGCGTGCGTGTGTGTGTGTGCGCGCGTGCGTGCGTGTGCGCGTGTGTGTGTGTGTGTGTGCGTGCGTGTCTGTGTATGGCAACACATTTGCCGCAGAGGAGTGCCTGGTATTGTGCAGGCGGAGAGAGAAGACAGCTATAAAAGTGATCTATCACTGGCCTTTACCTTTGCTCATGACTAATGCTATCTGAATCTTAAATAGAACAGAGGAGAGATCTGAGGTAGTGCGGCCATTTTGGAATTCAGTTGAGGGAGAAAATTAAAGAGATTTATCTATTCTCTGACATTGGAATTTTTGGCCAATTTGAGAGTTGAGGGAAAAGGTCAAACAGTTTTGGACAGGTTTGGTTTTAGCTAAAGTCCAAGAGATTATGAGATTATTTTGACCTTATTTAAGCTCTCATTACAAATATTTCAGATTAATCAGGGACCTTCGATACGGTTTGCACTTATCCATAATTGGTAGCATTAGGTCATTGTAGCTGTCACATCTGTATTTATTCATCTAATTTCCTAAATTGAGCTAAAAACCTCTACTTGTACACACACCCCGCAAAATATAGTTAGATTTGCTGTGACTGAGTAACCTAACAATTTCCTAAATTGATCTTACTTTTCCTGGGGCCCATACAAAAAATTAAACATTACATAATACAGAACATTAATAGACAAGAACAACTCAAGGACAGAACTAAATTAATTTAATTAAAAGGGCACACATAGCCGACATGTCAATACATACACAAAATATCTAGATCAAGATAGCGGAGAGGCATTGGACGGCGAGGTGATGCTTTACCAGTTTCCTTAAACCATGTTTGCTGTTCATTTGAGGAATATGAGATAATGAAATAATGGCTCTATATAATATCGTACACTTTCTTGAATTGGTTCTGGATTTGAGGACTTTGAAAAGATCCCTGGTGGCATGTCTGGTGGGGAAAGTGGGTGTGTCAGAGCTGTGTGTAATTTGACTATGTAAACTATTTGGAATTGTCAACACATCATTTATTATAAAAAAGTGATGCAGTCAGTCTCTCTTCAATTCTTAGCCAAGAGAGACTGGCATGCATAGTATGTACACTACCGTTCAAAAGTTTGGGGTCACTTTCCTGAAGCACCTCCCACAAGTTGGATTGGCTTGATGGGCACTTCTTAAGTACCATACGGTCAATCTGCTCCCACAACAGCTCCACAGGGTTGAGATCCGGTGACTGCTGGCCACACTCTGGCCAGTCAGCTGACTTCTTCTTCCCTAAATAGTTGTTGCATCGTTTGGAGCTGTGCTTTGGGTCATTGTCCTGTTGTAGGAGGAAATTGGCTCCAATTAAGCGCTGTACACAGGGTATGGCATGGCGATGCAAAATGGAGTGATAGCTTTCCTTCTTTAAGATCCCTTTCACCCTGTACAAATCTCCCACTTTACCACCACAAAAGCACCACCAGACCATCACATTGCCTCCACCATGCTTGACAGATGCACTCCAGCATCTTTTCATTTTTTCTGCGTCTCACGAATGTTCTTCTTTGTGATCCGACACCTCAAACTTAGATTTGTCTGTCCATAACACTTTTATCCAATCTTCCTTTGTCCAGTGTCTGTGTTGTTTTGCCCATCTTAATCTTTTCTTTTTATTGGCCAGTCTGAGATATGTTTTTTTCTTTGCAACTCTGCTTAGAAGACCAGCACCCCGGAGTCGCCTCTTCAATGTTGACGTTGAAACTGGTGTTTTGTGGGTACTATTTAATGAAGCTACCAGTTGAGGACTTGTGAGGCGTCTGTTTCTTAAACTAGACACTCTAATGTACTTGTCCTCTTGCTCAGTTGTGTACCGGGGCCTCCCACTCCTCTTTCTATTTTGCTTACAGCCAGTTTGTGCTGTTCTGTGAAGGGAGTAGTGCATAGCGTTGCACCATATCTTCAGTTTCTTGGCAATTTCTGGCATGGAATAGCCTTCATTTCTCAGAACAAGAATAGATTGACTAGTTTCAGAAGAAAGTCCTTTGTTTCTGGCCATTTTGAGCCTGTAATCAAATCCACAAATGCTAATGCTCCAGATACTCAACTAGTCTAAAGAAGGCCAGTTTTATTGCTTCTTTAATCAGGACAGCAGTTTTCAGCTGTGCTAACATCACTGTAAAAAGGGTTTTCTAATGATCAGTTAGCCTTTTAAAATGATAAACGTGGATTAGCTAACACAACGTGCCATTGGAACACAGGAATGATGGTTGCTGATAACGGGCCTCTGTACGTCTATGTAGATAATCCATTAATAATCATGCGTTTCCAGCTACAACAGTCATTTACAACATTAACAATGTCTACACTGTATTTCTGATCAATTTAATGTTATTTTAATGGCCAAAAAATGTGCTTTACTTTCAAAAACAAGGACATTTCTAAGTGACCCCTAACTTTTGAATGGTAGTGTATATTAGCCCTCTGATTACAATGAAGTACAATGGGAACAGACTGTAAGTACTGCATGTCTGGCAGGGTTGGGAGAATGTAGCTGTATTACATTCAAACAGGTAGAGAGCTTGAAGGAACCTTGAGGAAACCTACAGCCTCATTTGAAGTCAGCTATTTTCTCCACTTCATGGGCATCACTGACATCAGAGGGAATTTCATGCAAACCCTATTGCTTTAATATTTCTCCAACGTCCACAATCTGCAACACATAACCACTCAGTGGTATACTACAGCTCTGTTGGAAAGAAGGTTATAACTCAAGGTGAAGTGTGTTTACGTGTGTGTTTCTGTGTGTGTATGTGTGTTTACGTGTGTGTTTCTGTTTGTGTATGTGTGTGTACATGTGTATGTGTTTGTGTGTGTGTGTGTGTGTGTGTGTGTGTGTGTGTGTGATACTCAGTGTTGTGTTCTAGAACACCGAAAGCGAGACCGATTTAAGACAAAGCCCGGAGCAAAATCGCGTCCGAGTCAAGACCGGAGGGGGACGAGAGGCCGAGGTCAAGTCCGAGACCAGAAAAATGCGAGTCCAATTGAAGACCATGACTGTAATTTTGTCTAATCGTCACCATAATAATAGTAAACAAATTTCCAGGATTTTTTAGACATTCAGAATGGTGAAAAAATACATGCTGAGGGCAACAAAAAAAAACACTCTACAAAATATGACTAACCCAAGCATAGTGGGGAACAATGAGGGCCTTCTATGCTTGTCAGCGATGTTCTGATTTAATCTCTTCAGTTTTTGTTGGAAAGTAAAAAGTTAACGCTGAAGAGAAAAAAAGGTAGAATGAGATTTTTTCTTTGGTGGTCTCTGGGGAGATAAATCTAGCGAGCTAGGTCAGCCGTTGGCTAGGCCATCAGAACCTTGATTAGAAGGCATCTGCCATTCAGCTATATTAGGGCAAATATTTGGGGTGACAGTGGAATCAACCAATCACATTGACCTTTAATGGGCAACAGATCGAAGGCCAACAGGTCACTGTGCCATAGTGAGCAATAGTTTTCCCACGGCATAGATAGCTAGCTTTTGTTGGAAGTTAGTTTGCGGCGTCTGCAGCAGGCGTCATGGAAGAGGATGTTGTTGCTAATTTGTTAGCTTCTTTGTTAGCTTCTCCCTTTTCAAGTTTCAAATGATCATCTGTTGAGTGGAACTGTGTTTTTTATTGCAGCCTGAATGCTGTTGTTAGCCATTTCTTTGAACATAACCTGTGTGTGAAACATTGTTGTGTTTAAACTTTAGATCAGTGGTTACTTCGATCGGGACATGCTTAGCCTAATGATCGTGTTTTTTGTATTCTCATGACCTACTGGCTTGTTATTTCAGAGTGAATGGACTGCTGTTGTTCTATTGGCCCTATGCAGTGGTGTAGTGGTCCATGGAAAAGTGGGTCCTGTGTGACAAATCCTATGTTTTCCTCAAAATCTTTCAGATTTTCACTCTCAAAATCACACTTAAATAAAAAAAACTTTTTTTTATTGTTGTTGTAAGTCCACAAGAAAGCTTAAACCACATCAGGAAATCATTTTTAAGGTCTGGGAAGAAAAAAATATATATATATTTTTGGAAGGTGTAGTTAACCTTTAGGCTAAACTTGAGCACAACAAACACCTTCCCCATTGATACAAATCAGCATTATATCATTCTGTCAGGTAGGTCACATTGCAATCAACATTTAATTGGGAAGGTTTTTTAAGAAAACCTTTAGAGATGTTTATCCAAACAGAGCAAAATGACTGAGTTGCACATCGCAAATAGCCTACTATCCAAGACTAAGGACCAAACTTTCTCAACACCCGGTTTGCATACCCATTGTTCCCTTAGTTAGCATTAACTGGCAGATATCATAAGTTGAAACGTCTTTCCTACCCTACCCTACCGATGTCATTCTTCTGTGAGCTGCTCCATGCCAAAACCAGTTGAGAGCTGCACACTCTTGCTGCCCCTGTAGATGATATTCTGCTGAAACTAGGCTGTGTGTCGCAGCACGCATGTGAATATATTTCAAGTGATTTGCAGTTGTTTAGGCTACTTTGTGCATGATTTCACTACATCATTGTACTACATCATTGATAAGTCGTATACTTCCACTATACTACATTGATACGCATCATTAGGGATTAAGAAATAAGTATATGCAATGCCCACTCAAAATAAAGTTGGCATAGGGGCGTATACCCTCCACAACGCCACTTTGTGTTTTACCCTCCACAAGGCCCTTTGTGTTTTACAAAACGTGCACTGTCCTACAAGTGTCCTTTCAGAATCACCAACCTGTCACACACTGAAGGTCTATAGGTTCACCACTGTCACACACTGAAGGTCTATAGGTTCACTACTGAAGACCTATAGGTTCACCACTGTACTAACCTGTTACACACTGAAGACCTATAGGTTCACTACTGTACTAACCTGTTACACACTGAAGACCTATAGGTTCACCACTGTCACACACTGAAGGTCTATAGGTTCACTACTGAAGACCTATAGGTTCACCACTGTACTAACCTGTTACACACTGAAGACCTATAGGTTCACTACTGTCACACACTGAAGGTCTATAGGTTCACTACTGAAGACCTATAGGTTCACCACTGTACTAACCTGTTACACACTGAAGACCTATAGGTTCACTACTGAAGACCTATAGGTTCACTACTGAAGACCTATAGGTTCACTACTGAAGACCTATAGGTTCACTACTGTACTAACCTGTTACACACTGAAGACCTATAGGTTCACCACTGTACTAACCTGTCACACACTGAAGACCTATAGGTTCACCACTGAAGACCTATAGGTTCACCACTGTACTAACCTGTCACACTGAAGACCTATAGGTTCACCACTGAAGACCTATAGGTTCACTACTGAAGACCTATAGGTTCACCACTGTACTAACCTGTTACACACTGAAGACCTATAGGTTCACCACTGTACTAACCTGTCACACTGAAGACCTATTGGTTCACCACTGAAGACCTATAGGTTCACCACTGTACTAACCTGTTACACACTGAAGACCTATAGGTTCACTACTGTACTAACCTGTTACACACTGAAGACCTATAGGTTCACTACTGTACTAGCCTGTTACACTGAAGACCTATAGGTTCACTGCTGAAGACCTATAGGTTCACCACTGTACTAACCTGTTACACACTGAAGACCTATAGGTTCACTACTGAAGACCTATAGGTTCACTACTGAAGACCTATAGGTTCACTACTGAAGACCTATAGGTTCACCACTGTACTAACCTGTCACACACTGAAGACCTATAGGTTCACTACTGTACTAACCTGTCACACTGAAGACCTATAGGTTCACCACTGAAGACCAATAGGTTCACCACTGAAGACCTATAGGTTCACCACTGAAGACCTATAGGTTCACTACTGAAGACCTATAGGTTCACCACTGTACTAACCTGTTACACACTGAAGACCTATAGGTTCACCACTGTAGTAACCTGTCACACTGAAGACCTATAGGTTCACCACTGAAGACCTATAGGTTCACTACTGAAGACCTATAGGTTCACTACTGAAGACCTATAGGTTCACTACTGAAGACCTATAGGTTCACCACTATACTAACCTGTCACACACTGAAGACCTATAGGTTCACCACTGAAGACCTATAGGTTCACCACTGTACTAACCTGTTACACACTGAAGACCTATAGGTTCACCACTGTAGTAACCTGTCACACTGAAGACCTATAGGTTCACCACTGAAGACCTATAGGTTCACTACTGAAGACCTATAGGTTCACTACTGAAGACCTATAGGTTCACTACTGAAGACCTATAGGTTCACCACTATACTAACCTGTCACACACTGAAGACCTATAGGTTCACCACTGAAGACCTATAGGTTCACCACTGTACTAACCTGTTACACACTGAAGACCTATAGGTTCACTACTGTACTAACCTGTCACACTGAAGACCTATAGGTTCACCACTGTAGTAACCTGTCACACTGAAGGCCTATAGGTTCACTACTGAAGACCGATAGGTTCACCACTGTACTAACCTGTTACACACTGAAGACCTATAGGTTCACCACTGTAGTAACCTGTCACACTGAAGACCTATAGGTTCACCACTGAAGACCTATAGGTTCACCACTGAAGACCTCTAGGTTCACTACTGAAGACCTATAGGTTCACAACTGAAGACGTATAGGTTCACCACTGTACTAACCTGTCACACACTGAAGACCTATAGGTTCACCACTGTACTAACCTGTCACACTGAAGACCTATAGGTTCACCACTATACTAACCTGTCACACACTGAAGACCTATAGGTTCACCACTGAAGTCCTATAGGTTCACTACTGAAGACCTATAGGTTCACCACTGAAGACCTATAGGTTCACTACTGAAGACCTATAGGTTCACTACTGAAGACCTATAGGTTCACCACTGAAGACCTATAGGTTCACTACTGAAGACCTATAGGTTCACTACTGAAGACCTATAGGTTCACTACTGAAGACCTATAGGTTCACCACTGAAGACCTATAGGTTCACCACTGAAGACCTATAGGTTCACTACTATGCTAACCTGTCACACACTGAAGACCTATAGGTTCACCACTGAAGTCCTATAGGTTCACCACTGAAGACCTATAGGTTCACTACTATACTAACCTGTCACACACTGAAGACCTATAGGTTCACCACTGAAGTCCTATAGGTTCACCACTGAAGTCCTATAGGTTCACTACTGAAGACCTATAGGTTCACCACTGAAGACCTATAGGTTCACTACTGAAGACCTATAGGTTCACTACTGAAGACCTATAGGTTCACCACTGAAGACCTATAGGTTCACTACTGAAGACCTATAGGTTCACTACTGAATACCTATAGGTTCACTACTGAAGACCTATAGGTTCACCACTGTACTAACCTGTCACACTGAAGACCTATAGGTTCACCACTGAAGACCTATAGGTTCACCACTGAAGACCTATAGGTTCACTACTATACTAACCTGTCACACACTGAAGACCTATAGGTTCACCACTGAAGTCCTATAGGTTCACCACTGAAGACCTATAGGTTCACCACTGAAGACCTATAGGTTCACCACTGAAGTCCTATAGGTTCACCACTGTATTAACCTGTTACACACTGAAGACCTATAGGTTCACCACTGTACTAACCTGTCACACTGAAGACCTATAGGTTCACCACTGAAGACCTATAGGTTCACCACTGCACAGACATGTCTACAATAGATATAAAGATTTATGTTATAATTTCCCCTTTACTCATAGTGAGCTCACAACCTTCTATCAATTTTCCCCGCTCTTCCCTACCAGAAAGTCAAGGAAATTGGGACAAAGTTTGAATATATTTTTCAATGAAAGAAAAGGACAGTAATGTTATGAGTAAAGTTTCAATAGGCGATAAGATATTATTTCAAGAAAGGAATGTACAGTATATATTCGGCCTGGCGAAGCGCTTTAATGCACTGAGTGAATGGAAGCTGATAATTACGATTGTTCTCAGGAAGAAATTACGAGTTCTCACTATCTGAGATCAAGTACAAATTTATCTGTCACCGAGACAAGACCGAGACACTCAATATGTGGTCTCGAAAACCCGGTCTCGAGTACTACAACACTTGTGATACTTGCATTATCTGGACGAGAAACATAACTGAAGATGTGTGTGTGCTTAGTCTACTCTTATGTGTACTCTTATGTGTGCAGGAGTGAATAGTTGCTATGTAAAAGCTTGTCTAGGGCTGGCTTCACTAAGCTGGAATTCTGGAGGTGCAGTGTGTGGAGTCATAGTTTAGTGGATTTGACCCCAGTGGGGAGGAAGGTTATAACTCAAGGTGAAGTGTGTGAAGTGGGTGAGAAAAACTCTTTGTAAAATCTTTCATTTTTGAATACCCTTGTTTACTCCTGATGTGCATGTAGTCGTGTGAGATTACCCTGTTGATGTACCAAGGTTCTAGTCTTGTCTAGTTTTAAAGATGCCCTGATGTGATGTGTGTGAGCTTGCATAGATATGGGTAGGCTGGCATGAAATCTGGACAGTGTGTCCTTTCATCCCAATAACACTGCCCCCCTCCCCTCCTTTCTGCTCTCCTCTACCCCACAGAGTAGTGGAGCTGTGAATAATGGAGAATTGTGTCCTATTCATCTCTAGGGGTCAGAGAGTCGAGCCACTATTTGGGCTAGCTATCCATCAACCCCCTCCACTTTGTAGCGGGTGACAAGGCTATTGGCACTGGTGGCCTACTCAGAAGGAGATAGTGGCCCCCAGTAATGTCACCCTGACTTATTGATGATAGGAGCTGGAATTAGACCAATAGTATAAATTAATTTGCCTACAACAGACAAAAAAACGATTCATAGCACTGGGCCTTTAATTTGGGATTCTTTGTAATATTCCAAGTCTATCTTATATACAGTCATGTGTATCTTACATGTGCACATCAAGACATCCTGAATGATGATTTCACAAGCTCATCAGATAAACCACAAACCTTTGTTAAAACTAGTTTGTTCTTCTATTGTTTTTGAATCGAGGCCAAAACCATGAGGTATTTTTACTCAGAGAGTATGATCTCGCTTGATCTCGGTTGGCGCAGGTCGTTAGCTGGAACGAATTTATGCACTTGATCTGCCCTGCCTGGGCCGCGTGGGGACTGCACACTGGGCTGTGTAAGAGGAGGGGGATGGAGGAGGGAGATAGAGGAGGGGGATGGAGAGAGGGAGTGGAGAGAGGGTGATGGCGGAGAAGCGGAGAGATGGCGCTGGAGGAGGAAGGAAACAGAGAGATTAGAAAGAGAGAGACCAGTCAAGTGATTGAAGAAGAGAGAGAATAGGTAGAAACAAAAGATAGAAAGAGAGAGAGAGAGAGAGAGAAAGAGAAAGAGAAATAGAGAGAGAAATATAGAGTGAGAGAGAGAGAGAGAGAGATAAATAGAGAGAGAGAGAGAGAGAGAAAGAGAGAGAGAGAGAGAGAGAGAGAGAGAGACTGTAGGGGTTGACCTCATCTTTGATGTGGTCCAATCACATTTTAATGAAGCGTTGCTTTGCCGGTGGGCACGGCACATACGTCTCTCAGATTAGTAGCGAGCTTACTGCACAGGGGCATAGGAAGGACAACGGAGGATTCCCCACACAAGAGAAGGAAGGAATCATTCCCTCCCCTTAGCCACAGCTATTGAAGAAGGAAACAATGCGACCTAAAAAGAGAGCCTGTAATCTCGTCCATTGCACAGTTCAATTACAAAGTCTATTTCACTCCTCTCAGACCTAAATGCATTCCAACTCCCTGCTGTGTGTGTGTGTGTGTGTGTGTGTGTGTGTGTGTGTGTGTGTGTGTGTGTGTGTGTGTGTGTGTGTGTGTGTGTGTGTGTGTGTGTGTGTGTGTGTGTGTGTGTGTTTCTCTCCTACGCTACTTATTTCACCCCCGATTGCGCCTGCTGTCTCCTTATGCCTTGGCGTGACCAGTGCTGAGGTTGAGGCCATCGATGGGAATTACTGTGAGCGTTCTGTTAAGAATGACAGGTGCTCCACATTGTATTCTCAATGGAAGGTATGATGTGCTTGGGAGGTCAGGGGGGAATCCCCCCCGAGTATTTTTTACTACATACAAATGAATAACAACATTCATTGATGTTTTGTGATAATTATAGACAGTGATGAAAGGCTGTGCTTTCCAGAAGCTTTATAATTTTTCAATGTTTTAATTTTTTCTCACATACGTGTCTCTATTTTCCAATGGATATAGACACAGGTACTTATTGTGATATGTTTGATGCGTAAGATACGCTGGTTGTTGCAGTGACATAGTTGGTGGTAGACTACCAGGTGAACCCCACCATCCTCTCTCTCTTTTGTCTGAAGCGGAACCATCCACTCATCACCATGAGAAACCCTAAACTTGGAGAAGTTGGATGATGCTTCCTGACATTAGCCTGACTTCCCTGCCAGCAATAGTGTCAGCACGTCCCTTCACTAACATGATGCACTGGCTTCGACAAAGCCCCCATCTCTCACTGTCAAATCACTCCCAGCATTCACAGGGAAGTGAAGCATTTTGGGCAACGGAGTTTACTCATCCCTGTCCTCCTTATCAATTGGGAACTAGACATCCCGTGACACGGTACGGGCAGCAACTGTCAGTTTTGTCCTTCATACGTCAACTCACATTTCACGGAAGACCAATGTTCTGATGAAACAGGGAAACTCTGCTGTCAGCTGTCAAAGACGCCAGGTCCTTCGGGGAAAAGGATTTGAATCACTTTGGTTACTTCAGTATATAGGTTTTACGTGTCTTTAGGAAGACGGTCCCATTTATAAGAAGTTGGCACAAACAGTCTTCTGTGGTCAGGCAGTGATTAAGCCTGAAGGTGTAAAGGCGACTGCATGCTAGCAACTGTAAAGAGTGTTAGTTTATCCAGTCAACAGCCTCACCCTTTCAGTTGGCTTTGAGTGGCAGCTTCTCAAAGTCTTGTGGTGCTCCACTGCATTCCACAAACATCCCCATCCCCCTTTCACTCCTCCACGGCGCCTTCAAGTGACTGTGTTGAATGTTTCCATCATCCAATGTCATGGAAACAGGAGAAGAAGAAGAAACAGGGCCATTTTGGGGTTACATATCTCTGTGATCCAGAGCTGGATTATTGTGAACATGCCACGTAAGTCAAGGAATCCGTGAGAGGGAACAACTTTCTGACGTTTGTAGTTATTGAGTCTAGCCCTAGTGGGTAATTTGAATGCTACAGCAGTTACTTGTTGTAGCATAGCCTAGGCTTACTTTTTGAAGTTATCATTCTTTTTAAATTATACATTTTACATACATTTTACATACACATTTAACATACACATTGTGCATTTTGCATACACATTTAACATACACATTTTACATACATGGTACTTTTATATAAAGCAGTCACATGACAATAATACATTACCAAACACCAGTTCTTTAATCCTGCCACCGCAGCCACTCTCAGTCCATCCCACCTATCACCATATCCCTCAGCTCTTTAATCCCACCCCTCAGCCACTCTCAGTCTATCCCACCTATCACCATAGACCTTAGCTCTTTAATCCCGCCCCCACAGCCACTCTCAGCCCATCCCACCTATCACTATAGACCTCAGCTCTTTAATCCCACCCCTCAGCCACTCTCAGCCCATCCCACCTATCACCATAGACCTCAGCTCTTTAATCCCACCCCTCAGCCACTCTCAGCCCATCCCACCTATCACCATAGACCTCAGCTCTTTAATCCCACCCCTCAGCCACTCTCAGCCCATCCCACCTATCACTATAGACCTCAGCTCTTTAATCCCACCCCTCAGCCACTCTCAGCCCATCCCACCTATCACCATAGACCTCAGCTCTTTAATCCCACCCCTCAGCCACTCTCAGCCCATCCCACCTATCACCATAGAACACCCTCGTTTGGTTTCCATGTCCTGTATATTTTTCAATTGTGCTGTGATGTTCAAAAAAATGTTTGAACCTTTCTAATCGTATATTATTCACAGATTGTGAGCTAAAGATGAAAACCTTTCCTATGAATATTATTGCATTGTTTATTGACTGACTATGGCTTTCCAGATTGCCCAGCACTGCTATTTGAAAGGTTAGTCTTAAGTGCATATTGTGATTTTTTAACCATTCCTGAATCTGTGACCAGAAACAAGCTAAACTCAGCAAAAAAGGAAACGTCCCCTTTTCAGGACGCTGTCTTTCAAAGATAATTCATAAAAATACAAAGAACTTCACAGATCTTCATTGTAAACGGTTAAAACACTGTTTCCCATGCTTGTTCAATGAACCATAAACAATGAATGAACATGCACCTGTGGAACGGTCATTAAGACACTAACAGCTTACAGATGGTATGCAATTAAGGTCACAGTTTTGAAAAGTTAGGACACTAAAGAGGCATTTCTACTGACTGAAAAACACCAAAAGAAAGATGCCCAGGGTCCCTGCTCATCTGCGTGAACGTGCCTTAGGCATGCTGTAAGGAGGCATGAGGACTGCGGATGTGGCCAGGGCAATAAATTGCTATGTCCGTACTGTGAGACGCCTAAGACAGCGCTACAGAGACAGGACGGACAGCTGATCGTCCTCGCAGTGGCAGACCACGTGTAACAACACCTGCACAGGATCGGTACATCCGAACATCACACCTCTGGGACAGGTACAGGATGGCAACACCAACAGCCTGAGTTACACCAGGAATGCACAATCCCTCCATCGGTGCTCAGACTGTCCTCAATAGGCTGAGCGAGGCTGGACTGAGGGCTTGTAGGCCTGTTGTAAAGCAGGTCCTCACCAGACATCACCGGCAACAACGTCATCTATGGGAACAAACCCACCGTCGCTGGACCAGACAGGACTGGCAAAAAGTGCTCTTCACTGACGAGTCGTGGTTTTGTCTCACCAGGGATGATGGTTGGATTCACGTTTATCGTCGAAGGAATGAGCGTTACACCGAGGCCTGTACTCTGGAGCGGGATCGATTTGGAGGTGTAGGGTCCGTCATGGTCTGGGGCGGTGTGTCACAGCATCATCAGACTGAGCTTGTTGTCATTGCAGGCAAAATCAATGCTATGCGTTACAGGGAAGACATCCTCCTCCCTCATGTGATACCCTTCCTGCAGGCTCATCCTGTCATGACCCCACAGCATGACAATGCACCAGCCATACTGCTCATTCATGTGTGTGATTTCCTGCAAGACAGGAATGTCAGTGTTCTGCCAATGCCAGAGAAGAACCCAGATCTCAATCTGAGGGCTAGGGCCATTCCCCCCAGACATGTCCGGGAACTTGCAGGTGCCTTGGTGGAAGAGTCGGGTAACATCTCACAGCAAGAACTGGCAAATCTGGTGCAATCCATGAGGAGGAGATGCATTGCAGTACTTAATGCAGCTGGTGGCCACAGCAGATACTGACTGTTACTTTTGATTTTGTCCCCCTTTGTTCAGGGACACATTATTCTATTTCTGTTAGTCACATGTCATTGGAACTTGTTCAGTTTATGTCTCAGCTGTTGAATCTTGTTATGTTCATACAAATACAGTGCCTTGCGAAAGTATTTGGCCCCCTTGAACTTTGCGACCTTTTGCCACATTTCAGGCTTCAAACATAAAGATATAAAACTGTATTTTTTTGTGAAGAATCAACAACAAGTGGGACACAATCATGAAGTGGAACGACATTTATTGGATATTTCAAACGTTTTTAACAAATCAAAAACTGAAAAATTGGGCGTGCAAAATTATTCAGCCCCCTTAAGTTAATACTTTGTAGCGCCACCTTTTGCTGCGATTACAGCTGTAAGTCGCTTGGGGTCTGTCTCTATCAGTTTTGCACATCGAGAGACTGACATTTTTTACCATTCCTCCTTGCAAAACAGCTTGAGCTCAGTGAGGTTGGATGGAGAGCATTTGTGAACAGCAGTTTTCAGTTCTTTCCACAGATTCTTGATTGGATTCAGGTCTGGACTTTGACTTGGCCATTCTAACACCTGGATATGTTTATTTTTGAACCATTCCATTGTAGATTTTGCTTTATGTTTTGGATCATTGTCTTGTTGGAAGACAAATCTCCGTCCCAGTCTCAGGTCTTTTGCAGACTCCATCAGGTTTTCTTCCAGAATGGTCCTGTATTTGGCTCCATCCATCTTCCCATCAATTTTAACCATCTTCCCTGTCCCTGCTGAAGAAAAGCAGGCCCAAACCATGATGCTGCCACCACCATGTTTGACAGTGGGGATGGTGTGTTCAGCTGTGTTGCTTTTACGCCAAACATAACGTTTTGCATTGTTAATTAATGTTAATGCGACCTTGGTTGTAATAATGCGACCTTGGTTGTAATATTTGTTCTATGTTTTCTGGAGGATAAAACTGAAATTGTAACCAGCTTTGTATAGCTTGTTTAAGAAAGGGCTATACTTTAAACAAAATTTAATTTTTAATTAGTCTGACATTCTTTAACAAAGGATGAGCCTTTCTTAACAATCTACTGGAGAACCATTTTGGGTTTAAGTATAACTTATGTATGAGTGAAGCTTTAAGTGAAAGGTTTAAGCTTTAATATTTAATCATTTTAGCCCACCAAACTCATATTCCTTATATAAATAGGCTTTGTTTAATTTGGTCTGGTTTAGCATTCCAAATCAAATGTGAGATTTTTTGCTCATATGATTTTAAAAATGAGTCATCTGGAGTAGGAGGTGCCATTGGTAGGTAAGTAAACTGTGATAGGACCAAAGAGTTAATCAATGTGATTTTTCCATAAATAGACGAGCATTTATCGCTCCATGGTTGCAGAATCTTATCTTTTTTTGCTAACTTTCTATTGAAATGAATTGTGGTGAGTTCATTTATATTTTTTGAGATGTAAATACCAAGTATGTCTACTTCACCATCCACCCGTTTTATTGGTAAACTACAAGGTAGTGTAAACACTGTCTTCTCTAACAATCCAATACGTAATATGGTACGCTTGTCATAATTAGATTTTAATGCAGAGAGGCTAGAAAAGTGATCAAGATCTTCAATGAGACTGTACAGGGATCCAGATTGTGGACTTAAAAAAGAGTTACCATTATTTACTATTTTAAATCTAGGGTTGCTGTAAACGACTTCAACCCATTGTATAAGAGATTCACCAAAATTAAAGTAATCCAGGCATTTATATATAAATTGTAGTCGTACTTTATCAAACGCCTTTTCAAAGTCAGCTATGAAGACCAGACCTGGTGTCTTCGATGTTTCATAATGTTCAATTGTGTCAAGTAATTGTCACATATTATCTCCAATATATCGTCCATGTAAAAAACCTGTCTGATCAGGATGAACAATATCTGGTAAAACCTTTTTTATTCTATGTGCTATGCATTTCGCCAGGATTTTCGCATCACAACAATACACAACAATACACAATACACGTGTAATGTAAAGTGTGACTGGAGCTGCCAACAATTAAGAAAATGTGTCTTTTGACTTTGATTGCTCAGAGTTAGGAGAGGCTGTTTGCTGTGGTTCTTTTGTCGTCGTTCGTGTCGTCCTGTCCCCCCCCCCCCCCCCCCCCCCCCCCTGGAGCATGAGCTTGCAAGAGCGAGCTGTGAATATCCGTAGCTGCTGTTGCGTAAACAAAATACATTTAGCATAATTGCACCTTTCGTGCCTCCCTCCGAGGGAAGGTATTGATTTCCCTTCTCTGTCCTCTTGTTTTTCTTATTTCCAGCTCTTTATGTTCCTTCTGTACTTCTTCACTGAGCTCGGCTCTTTCTCAGTCCCTTGTCTCGGTCTCTTTCTACCGGTTTCTTGGACGGTACTCAAGTGGAAAATAGTAACATGAGTGAAGTTCGATTACACCAAAAATAATGCTCACCTCAATTACATTAAACCATCAGTGGATTTCCTTGTTCCCCTGAAAGTTAGATCATTTAAGGAGAAGAGCTTTTCTCAGAGGTTGGCAAGAAGCTGGTAAATGTGTTTATGTGTTGATATGTTTAGGCCTTGATTTCTTGATGTGGATACAACCCCCATCCCATGTTCTCGGAAATATGAATATAATCCTGTAAAGCACAAACCCCCCACACACACACGTTTCACACACACTCACTTTTACACTCACATCTGGAGATTCTTGTAGATTGAGTAATTCAGTGTCCAGGGCTCTGTGAAACTGTGATTTTGAGCACGGCTCCACAACTCATTCTCTCCATATCTTATCATTCATCCTGAATAATCCAACACCTAATCTCCTTAATTAACAGCAGTCAAACAGTCCAGAACATAATGTGTTTTTGTACTGATCAAAGGCAAGAGGCTCAGGAGTCATTACAGTCGAGATCTCATCATCCACTCTCTTTTTCACCTCTCGTTTGATACACCTGGCTCTCTCTGCTCGACTTAGTGTTCTTGTTAGCTCCATCGATGAATAACGGTGATAGCAGCCATTTTGCTCTCTCTAAGATGATTAACGATAACTAAATGGACGAGGAAGCCGGCGCTGACCAATTAAATCACTCTCTAGTCACAGCACTCAGAAAGTGTACAGGCTCCAAGTTTGTTCGGATGTGGTCCTTCTTATACAAATTTCACGTCAACGAGGATAACCAAACGCAAACGAGGGCAGACTTATGTGTTCGAACAGTCAATCTAAGGCACAGGGTGACACAAGCTCGTTTTAATGGTAGAAAGATGATGGAATGCAATCATTTTCTCCCCCGCAGACCTGGTTGGTTCTGAGTCTCTGCTCATCTGTTTTTCATACAGCCTCTTCCTCCTCACCTCAGATGTAAAGTGAGGTGGAACGGCTAGTGGCTTCATGTAAAATAGCCAGTGAGCGCTCATGCATTTTTCATAGAGAGAGAGAGAGACAGACAGAGAGAGACAGACAGGAGCCCTTACCAACTCTATGTTTTGTTTGCATGCCGAGGATGAACGTGGTGTAGGTGTGTGTCCTCTGCTTGGTCTCTTGGCTAAACTCCTTCCCCACTATATAATACTTAACAAATAATACAGACAGACAGACACACAGACAGACACACAAAGAGACACACAGACAGACACACCCCTTCCAGGAAACCTGATGTTGGCCTGGAGCTCATTTTTACACTCTCCCGTGTGTGTGTCAGTCAGCGAGTGGCCTGACAGGAAGTCATTCTGGCCCCCTCGTTGTGTGGAGGAATGTGAGAGGGGATCGGGTATTGGAGCGAGACTACTGGACTACTAGTATACTATCTTAATATAATTATGGTATATATAGGGTTACTGCAGAGAATGGTGTTTACTATCTTAATATAATCATGGTATATATATAGGGTTACTGCAGAGAATGGTGTCTACTATCTTAATATAATCATGGTATATATCAACTTTATTTAATCAAATTTATTTATATAGCCCTTCGTACATCAGCTGATATCTCAAAGTGCTGTACAGAAACCCAGCCTAAAACCCCAAACAGCAAGCAATGCAGGTGAAGAAGCACGGTGGCTAGGAAAAACTCCCTAGAAAGGCCAAAACCTAGGAAGAAACCTAGAGAGGAACCAGGCTATGTGGGGTGGCCAGTCCTCTTCTGGCTGTGCCGGGTGGAGATTATAACAAAACATGGTCAAGATGTTCAAATGTTCATAAATGACCAGCATGGTCAAATAATAATAAGGCAGAATAGTTGAAACTGGAGCAGCAGCACAGTCAGGTGGACTGGGGACAGCAAGGAGTCATCATGTCAGGTATTCCTGGGGCATGGTCCTAGGGCTCAGGTCCTCCGAGAGAGAGAAAGAAAGAGAGAATTAGAGAGAGCATATGTGGGATGGCCAGTCCTCTTCTGGCTGTGCCGGGTGGAGATTATAACAGAACATGGCCAAGATGTTCAAATGTTCATAAATGATCAGCATGGTCGAATAATAATAAGGCAGAACAGTTGAAACTGGAGCAGCAGCACAGCCAGGTGGACTGGGGACAGCAAGGAGTCATCATGTCAGGTAGTCCTGGGGCATGGTCCTAGGGCTCAGGTCCTCCGAGAGAGAGAAAGAGAGAAGGAGAGAATTAGAGAACGCACACTTAGATTCACACAGGACACCGAATAGGACAGGAGAAGTACTCCAGATATAACAAACTGACCCTAGCCCCCCGACACATAAACTACTGCAGCATAAATACTGGAGGCTGAGACAGGAGGGGTCAGGAGACACTGTGGCCCACTCCGAGGACACCCCCGGACAGGGCCAAACAGGAAGGATATAACCCCACCCACTTTGCCAAAGCACAGCCCCCACACCACTAGAGGGATATCTTATATATATAGGGTTACTGCAGAGAATGGTGTCTACTATCTTAATATAATCATGGTATATATATAGGGTTACTGCAGAGAATGCTATCTTAATATTCCTAGGCCGTCATTGAAAATAAGAATTTGTTCTTAACTGACTTGCCTAGTTAAATAAAGGTTAAAAAAAAATGATACTGCAAAACACATTTAAATGCTAAATGAAACATACATAAAGTGTTGATTCTATGTTTCTTGAGCAGAGAAATAAATATTTAAAATTCCAGCACAAAACGCTTATTTCTCTCAAATTTTGTTTTACATCCTTGTTAGTGAGCATTTCTCCTTTGCCAAGATAATCCATCCACCTGACTGGTGTGGCACATCAAGAAGCTGATTAAACAGCATGATGCACCTTGCACAGGTGCACCTTGTGCTGGGGATAATAAATGGCCGCTCTAAAACGTGTCACACAACACAATGTCACACGTCTCAAGTTTTGAGGGACCATGCAATTGGCATGCTGACTGCAGGAATGTCCACCAGAGCTGTTGCCAGAGAATTGAATGTTAATTTCTCTACCATAAGCCTCCTCCAATCTCATTTTAGATAATTTGGCAGTAGGTCCAACTGGCCTCCAGTGGTGTAAAGTACTTAATTAAAAATAATTTAAACTGGTACTTAAGTAGTTTTTTGGGGTATCTGTACTTACTTTACTATTTATATTTTTGGGACAACTTTTACTCCATTACATTCCTAAAGTAAATGATGTACCTTTTACTCACACACTTATTAAGAGAAAATCCCTGGTGATCCATACTGCATCTGATCTGTCGGACTCACTAAACACAAATGCTTTGTTTGTAAATTATGTCTGAGTGTTGGAGTGCCCCTGGCTATCTGTAAATATTTTTTTTAAAACAAGAAAATGGTGCCATCTGGTTTGCTTAATATAAGCCATTTTAAATAACTTATTCTTTTACTTTTGATACTTAAGTATATTTAAAACCAAATACTTTTAGACTTGTACTGAAGTAGTATTTTACTGGGTGACTTTTACTGATGTCATTTTCTATTAATTTAACTTAACTTTTACTCAAGTATGACAATTGGTTGCTTTTTCCACCACTGCCAGCCTCACAACCACAGACCACGTGTAACCACGCTAACCAAGCTTCTTCACCTGCGTGATTGTCTGAGACAAATGTGGGTTTGCACAACAGAAGAATTTCTGCCCAACTGTCAGAAACCGTCTCAGAGAAATGAATCTGTGTGCTCGTCGTCCTCACCAGGGTCTAGACCTGACTGAAGTTCGGTGTCGTAGTGGGAAAATGCCCAACTTTGATGGCCACTGGCACGCTGGAGAAGTGTGCTCTTCACGGATGAATCCCGGTTTGAATTGGACCGGGCAGATGGCAGACAGCGTGTATGGTGTTGTGTGGGTGAGCTGTTTGCTGATGCCAACGTAGTGAACAGAGTGCCCCTTGGTGATGGTGGGGCTATGGTATGAACAACGAACACATTTGCATTTTATCGATGGTAATTTGAATGCACAGAGATACCGTGACGAGATCCTGAGGCACATTGTCTTGCCATTCATCCGCCGCCATCAACCCATGACTCAGCCTTATAATTCATTGCCAAATATGTCACAAGGATCTGTACAGAATTCCTGGAAGCCGAAAATGTCCCAGTTCTTCCATGGCCTGCATACTCGCCAGACATGTCACCCATTGAGCATGTTTGGGATGCTCTGGATCTACGTGTACGACAGCGTGTTCTAGTTCCCGACAATATCAAGCGGGAACTTCACACAGCCATTGAAGAGGAGTGGGACAACATTCCACAGGCCACAGTCGACAGCCTGATCAACTCTATGTGAAGGAGATATGGCCACACCAGATACTGACAGTTTTTTTTTTATCCACACTCTACTTTTTTTTAAAGGTATCTGTGAGCAACAGATGCATATCTGTGTTCCCAGTCATGTGAAATTGTTGCATGTTGCATTTATATCTTTGTTCAGTGTTTAATAAATAATGACTTAGAGTGACTTAGTGTCGTGGTTTTATACATTTTTTCACATTCTTCTCTGTCTATTTTTTTTTAACTCTTGCTGTACACACACAAACACACTTACACTCTCACGCTATTGGACACTTTCTCTCTCTTCTTCACTACCTCAGGTCCTTTGTGTTAACCTATGAGACATCAGTTTACCACATGAACTGTCAAGACACATTTCCCATCGATTCCCATTCCCCATAGGTGTGTAACAACCGTCTGAAGAATTCCCAACATTTCAGAGGGATTCTAAGGCTATCCAGACCTCTATTCAATTTATCCAATATGTCAAATGACTTTCTCTTTCATTGAGGAAACTCTTGGGAGAATAGTTACCAGGCCCAGATCTTTATATTGACTGTGTTAATTTGTCTGGACTTCATTCATATCGACTCCGGGCTTTCTTCATAACAACCTGTGGTTCTACCCCCAGTGGACAGGAGTGCGTTTTCCGATGTGCTTGTCGCTTCGCTAGCTATTTCAAGCCCCGGGCGTCGGGTGACGAGGGATGGGGAAAACACAAGCAGGAGGATTTATTTTGATTTTTCAAAAGCCCTTTATTTATTTTTTTCCTCATTTTTTCCCTCCTTCCTTTCGTCTGGTACCCCTCCACCCGCCTATTGTCTTCATTATACCGCTCTAGACTGCTATCTTAAGGGATTCCCAAAATAAGATCCCCCCACTCTCAGGATAAGCAAAGAGAGGTTTCCGTTAAAAAAAAACTCACAGCGCTATCTTCCAAATAACATCTTCCCTTTTCCAAGATGGCGGTCGCACCTGTTCGAGGCTTTGCTGACACTACTTCTTTGTTCTTCCACAACGGCCGCCACACCCGTTCGGGGCTTCGCTGCCACTACTTATTCATTCTTCTGAGATGTCCGACGCACCCGTTCGGTCTTCACTGCCACTTCTTCGTCATTCTTCCAAGATGGCCGCAACACCCGTTTGGGGCTTCACTGCCATTACTTCTCTGTTCACATGATCCACTTGGCTCTACATTTCTCTCACTGGGGTCAGCTGTCAGGGGCAATATGAGCCCCACCAGAGCTGAGTGTCATTCGTGCTTAAAGGTTCAGAGGATGTTCAATATGAGCCACACAGAGAAATAGACCTAGGTGTCAGAGGATGTTCAATATGAGAGAGAGAGAGAGAGAAAGCGAGCTTGGTGTCAGAGGATGTTCAATATGAGAGAGAGAGAGAGAGAGCTGGGTGTCAGAGAATGTTCAATATGAGCCACACAGAGAGATAGACCTAGGTGTCAGAGGAGGTTCAATATGAGAGAGAGAGAGAGAGAGAGAGAGAGAGAGCTTGGTGTCAGAGGATGTTCAATATGAGAGAGAGAGAGAGAGAGCTGGGTGTCAGAGAATGTTCAATATGAGACAGAGAGATTATTATCTACCTCACTTGCTTTGGCAATGTTAACACATGTTTCCCATGCCAATAAAGCCCTTGAATTGAATTGAGAAAGAGAGAGCTGGGTGTCAGAGAATGTTAAATATGAGACACACAGAGAGAGAGAGTGTCAGAGGATGTTCAATATGAGCCACACACAGAGAGTGTCAGAAGATGTTCAATATGTGTCAGAGGATTTTCAATATGAGCCACACAGAGAGTGAGAGAGAGCTGGGTGTCAGAGGATGTTCAATATGAACCACAGAGAGAGAGAGAGAGAGATGTGTGTCAGGGGATGCTCAGAGGATGTTCAATATGAGCCACACAGATCTTGGTGTCAGAGAATTTTCAATATGAGCCACAGAGAGAGAGAGAGAGCTGAGTGTCAGAGAATGTTCAATATGAGCCACACAGTGAGAGAGAGAGAGAGAGAGCTGGGTGTCAGTGGATGTTCAATATGAGCCACACAGTGAGAGAGAGAGAGCTGGGTGTCAGAGAATGTTCAATATGAGCCACACAGTGAGAGAGAGAGAGCTGGGTGTCAGAAGATGTTCAATATGAGCCACAGAGTGAGAGAGAGAGAGCTGGGTGTCAGAGGATGTTCAATATGAGCCACACAGTGAGAGAGAGAGAGCTGGGTGTCAGAGAATGTTCAATATGAGCCAACATGAAGGTCTGTGTTTTTCAGTCCCTCATGATTCTCCGCCACCCTCACTGCCCCCGCTTGTGCCCTCCTATGTCCTGTACCCATGTCTCCCTAGCCCAGCAGCAGTGTAACAATCTGTAAGCCGCCCCAGTTTTTGTAGATTCATTTAGCTTTTTATCAATCAGCGGTGCTGCTAGCCACAGGGGAGACACTATCTGTTCTGGGCTGTGGCGGTGGTGGGGGTGGTGGGGGTGGTGGGGGCGGGGGAATGGTCCTGTGAGATGACACATCCACCACTAGGAAGGCTATGGGGAGATTAGACAGAGGCCAATATATATTGGGAACTGGGAAGTGCTGTTTTTAGTGGAAGTGCTGTTTTTAGTGGGAGTGCTGTTTTTAGTAGAAGTGCTGTTTTTAGTGGGAGTGCTGTTTTTAGTAGATGTGCTGTTTTTAATAGAAGTGCTGTTTTTAGTGGAAGTGCTGTTTTTAGTGGGAGTGCTGTTTTTAGTGGGAGTGCTGTTTTTAGTGGGAGTGTTGTTTTTAGTAGAAGTGCTGTTTTTAGTGGGAGTGCTGTTTTTAGTAGAAGTGCTGTTTTTAATAGAAGTGCTGTTTTTAATGGGAGTGCTGTTTTTAGTAGAAGTGCTGTTTTTAGTAGAAGTGCTGTTACCTCTCTCTCCTCTACACAGGTCCATCCTTTCACCCAATGCATTCCAGTGACTTCCAAAGGGGCCTTGACTAGCTTCTACTGGCACACTCGTTAATTAAGTTCCAATGCTTCCAGCAGACAGGGAACATCCCAATAAATCCCCACCAATGCAGCAGCATGAATCCCTGGGCCAACTCCACCAAGTTAGCCACGCTAACCCGGCCCTAATGGTGTCGCAAATCTCCCTGCTTATCTGCCCGCATTGAAGAGAAGAACCATTGAGCAGGGTCATAGTAGACCAGGGCTTGGTAACTCTGTTCCTGGTGTGCCACAGTTACTGCAGGATATTCTTCCAACTAGGCATCACACCAGGGACGCGTTCATTTTGGTTTGTACTGAATGCTATGTTTTCCTCCCTGTTTTAAAACTGGTCGTTCAGTACATTTTTATGTGCTGAACGCAGCCCTGACCAACTGAGCTAATTGATCAGTTCAGTAATTGCCTAAATTCAACACACCTGGTCTTTCAGGTTGGCTTAAATCAAAAACATGAAGTGTCTGAGGCACTCCAGGACCAGGGTTGTCTGAGGCACTCCAGGACCAGGGTTGTCTGAGGGACTCCAGGACCAGGGTTGTCTGAGGGACTCCAGGACCAGGGTTGTCTGAGGCACTCCAGGACCAGGGTTGTCTGAGGGACTCCAGGACCAGGTTTGTCTGAGGGACTCCAGGACCAGGGTTGTCTGAGGCACTCCAGGACCAGGGTTGTCTGAGGGACTCCAGGACCAGGGTTGTCTGAGGCACTCCAGGACCAGGGTTGTCTGAGGGACTCCAGGACCAGGGTTGTCTGCCCCTGATATTAGATGTTAGATATTTAAGTATTGAGGCTTTAGATCCTGTGGTGTATCCTGAATTACACGAAGCTAAGGGCTGTTATTAAGGCATTCGACCCTGTGGTGTACCCTAAATTACACAAAGCTAAGGGCTGTTATTAAGGCATTAGACCCTGTGCTGTACCCTAAATTACACAAAGCTAAGGGCTGTTCTTAGGCAAAATGCCAAAATGAGTACTCATTTTGTTTGTGTTAAGTAATTTTGATTAAACACTCTCGTTTACCCAGCAATTTAAAATATCATATGAAGATGTTGAAAATGTAAACCTATTTGGTTTGACCATGTTCTTCGCTGTAGTTGTTTATTTAGATTGAACAGGCCTTGGTCTATATCCTCAGTATTCGTGCCCTGGAGGGAAATGTGTGAGGAATTTGAGTAGGGCTGTGATTGAAGGGGTTTAGGAACATTGTTGTGGTGCTTAACTCATGCATACGCACGCATAACAGGCACATGTCCGCACACACCCGTAAGCAAGCACACACACATTACACACATTACACACACTCTTTCTCTCTCTCCTCTTTTCAGGGGGAGGTTAAGTGAAGGTTTAAATGGGCTTGTAGAGCGCGAGAGGAGCTTTTACAGGGGATGCTGTGTGCATCTCTCCTCTGTATGTATGTGTGCATGCCTCCTCTTCATGTGTCAGTGTGTCTCTGTGTATCCTCCCCCTCTCCCCAGCTCCCCATCTCCCCAGCTCCCCCTCAGCTCCCCCTCTAAACCAGCTGCCCCTCTCACCAGTTCCCCCTCTCCCCAGCTCCCCCTCTCCCCAGCTGCCCCTCTCCCCAGCTCCTCCTCTCCCCAGCTCCCTCTCTACCCAGCTTCCCCTCTCCCCAGCTCCCACTCACCTCCCCTTCACCCCAGCTCCCCCTCTCCCCAGCTCCCCCTCAGCTCTCCCTCTCTCCAGCTCCCCCTCAGCTCTCCCTCTCCCCAGCTCCCCCTCAGCTCTCCCTCTCCACAGCTCCCCCTCTACCCAGCTCTCACTCGCCCCAGCCTCCCCCCAGCCCCCCATCTCCCCAACTCCAGGTACAGAGGAGAAGCAGGGGGCCATGCAGAATATATATATATACAGTATGCTGTGTAATGACTCTGACCCATGGTTACGGTATGCTGTGTAATGACTCTGACCCATGGTTACTGTATGCTGTGTAATGACTGACCCATTTTAACAGTATGGTTACAGTATGCTGTGTAATGACTCTGACCCATGGTTA
>NC_048565.1:10480907-10500907 GCF_013265735.2 Oncorhynchus mykiss | reverse complement strand
TCCTTAAACAAAGACGACGGGGAAGAATTGCCACGACGACGCTATCAATCAAAAACAATTCATAGTCAAATTCTAAGCGCACACACACACACACACACACACACACACACACACACACACACACACACACACTAAAGGAGAATCGTGACTGTAGTGCAGTGCAGGCCTAGAACTGTGATTAGGACTGGCCTAAAATACATGCAGGGGGAGGGTTCCTTTTTATTTAGTAAAACCGACAATGGGTAGCAACGGCTCTCCCTGAAAACAAGTGTTCACCTACCCTGCTTTTATGCCTCTTTGAAATCAAGCCAACTGGCTCTCTCCCTCGTGCGAAAAACAAGAACAATTTAAGCTTGAATTGATTTTTCTTCTTGTCCGTTCCAACATCCCGCCCCCACTTGGTTTTTCTCAGTCCGGTGAACACCTTGAGTCAAATTTTACTTCCTATACTCCAGGTTGTCCAACCTAGCAAGAAACCCTACTGAGTGCTTTTTAATTTAAGGGATTCAAAGTCCCCGTTCCAGTGATTTTCATTAAAGGCAGCCCACTCGTTTTGGTTCAAGCTCGCTGGGTACTAACTGGGCAGAGGCAGGACTGAGAGACAGCACTGGAACAGTTTTTCTCAGTGGAAGAGACTTTGCCAAATGATGCAAGGTACTTTCTGCTTTCTACATTGTCGTTTATACCTCAGTCACCACAAATAGATACTGTACTCTCTGCTTTGTCCACATCAAGCGACCTGTTTATTGGAGTAGTGGACCATGATTCTGAGTCACATTCACAACAAACTGTGTTTGAGACTTGCTCGGTAACCACTTCTTCAAATCCACGATGCTAATGGCTTGAAATACTAGCCTGTTCTTCATTATTCTCACTTAAAGTAGTCCTGTTTTGATATTGCAAATAAATACAATGCCATTGTATTTTTCAATATATAGACACACTCGATGTACTTTAATAAAATCAACTATATATGCATTGAGCTTGTCTGATGCTTTCTGCACATAGCCTGTCTTTTCTTGAGAGCCAGGTCTGCCTACGGTGGCCTTTCTCAATAGCAAGGCTATGCTCACTGAGTCTGTAAAAAGTCAAAGTTTTCCTTAATAAGCTTGGGTCAGTCACAGTGGTCAGGTATTCTGCCACTGTGTACTCTTGGTTTAGAGCCAAATAGCATTCTAGTTTGCTCTGTTTTTTGTTAATTCTTTCCAATGTGTCAAATAATTATATTTTTGTTTTCTCATGATTTGGTTGGGTCTAATTGAGTTGCTGTCCAGGGGCTCTGTGGGGTCTGTTTGTGTTTGTGAACAGAGCACCAGGATCAGCTTGCTTAGGGGACTCTCTCCAGGTTCATCTCTCTGTAGGTGATGGCTTTGTAATGGAAGGTTTGGGAATCGCTTCCTTTTAGGTGGTTGTAGAATTTAAAGTCTCTTTTCTGGATTTTGATCATTAGCGGGTATCGGCCTAATTCTGCTCTGCATGCATTATTTGGTGTTCTACGTTGTACACTGAGGATATTTTGGGCAGAAATCTGAATGCAGTGTCTCAATTTGGTGTTTGTCCCATTTTGTGAATTATTGGTTGTTGAGCACACCCAAGACCTCACTACCATAAAGGGCAATGGGTTTTATAACTCATTCAAGTATTTTTTAGCCAGATCATAATTGGTATGTCGAATTTTTGTTCCTTTTGATGGAGCCTTGCCTTGTCTCTCAGCGCGTTCACAGCTTTGTGGAAGTTACCTGTGGCGCTGATTTTTAGGCCAAGGTATGTAAAGTGTTTTATGTAATCTAGGGCAATGGGGTCTAGATGGAATTTGTATTTGTGGTCCCGGTGACTGGACCTTTTTTGGAACACATTATTTTGGTCTTACTGAAATTTACTGTCACCGGTCTGACAGAAACTGCGCAGAAGATCTAGGTTCTGCTGTAAGCCCTCCTGGGTTGGTGACAGGAGCACCAGAACATCAGCAAACAGTAGAAATTTGACTTCAGATTCTAGTAGGGTGAGGCCGGGTGCTGCAGACTATTCTAGTGCTCTCTCTAACTCTATGATATATATGTTGAAGAGGGTGGGGCTTAAGCTGCATCCCTGTCTTACCCCATGGCCCTGTGGGAAGAAATGTGTGTGTTTTTTTCCCTATTTTAACCGGACACTTGATGTTTGTGTACATGGATTTTATAATGGCGGTTGTTTTTCCCCCAACACCACTTTCCATCAATTTGTATAGCAGACCCTCATGTCAAATTGAGTCGAATACTTTTTTTGAAATCAAAAAAGCATGAGAAGACTTTGCCTTTGTTTTAGTTTGTTTGTTTGTCAATTAGGGTGTGTAGGGTGAATATGTGGTCTGTCTTATGGTAATTTGGTAAAAAGACAATTTGCTCAGTACGTTGTTTTCACTGAGGAAATGTACGAGTCTGCTGTTAATGATAATGCAGAGGATTTTCCCAAGGTTGCTGTTGACGCATGTCCCATGGTAGTTATTGGGGCCAAATTTGATCAGTCCTTGGTTCCAAGCACGTTTCACTACTCCCCCCCATCTCTCTCTCCATATCTCCCTCTGTGAGTTCTGTGGTATATTCCAGTAGAGAGTGAGACCGGGTCAATTGATCGCTGCTGATAGAAAGGACCTAGAGTGATGCTTCTCCCTGTCTCTCTCAGATGGACGCCTCCACAGACCCACCTCGTTTATCTGACCACTACCTCAATTCCACTGGCACGTTTGGGCCCGAGGGTATCTCTCTGTGTGTGTACATGTGTTTGTGTGTGTGTGTGTGTTGTGGTGTGTGTGTTTGTGTGTGTTGAGGTGTGTGTGTTTGTGTGTGTTTTTTGGTATGTGTGTGTTTGGATGTGTATGTGTGTGTGTTGGGATGTGTTTGTTGGGGTGTGTGTGTGTGTTTTTGTGTGTGTGTGTTGGTTAGTGTGTGTGTGTGTTGGAATCTGTGTGTTGGCGTGTGTGTGTTGGTGTGTGTGTTGGGATGTGTGTGTTGGGGTGTGTGTGTTGGGGTGTGTTGGGATGTGTGTGTTGGGATGTGTGTGTTGGGATGGGTGTGTTGGAGTGTGTGTGTTGGGATGTGTGTGTTGTGATGTGTGTGCTGGGGTGTGTGATGGGGTGTGTGTTTGTGTGTGTGTTTGTGTGTGTGTGTGTGTGTGTGTGTGTGTGTTGGGGTGTGTGTGTGTTGGGGTGTGTGTTTGTGTGTGTATTGGGGTGTGTGTTTGTGTGTGTGTATGGGGTGTGTGTTGTGGTGTGTGTTTGTGTGTGTGTGTTGGGGTGTGTGTGTGTGGGGGTGTGTGTTGGGGTGTGTGTTTGTGTGTGTGTGTTGGGGTGTGTGAGCTTTCTCTCTCTCCTTTTTTCTCTGTCCATCATTCTTTCTGTCTGTCTCAGTGTGTATTATTTGTAATACGTTTTATTCTAAATGTATGAGTGGTTAGATTAAGGGATTTTACACGTCTCAGTCGTTAGTCTTTTAGGCCTAAACGAGGCAGGGATGGATTGTGTTGGCCCATGCTGTGAAGGAATGCTGTGTAGTATGAAAGCCAGCCATTTAAGAGCTTTATCAGCTGCATGAACCCTCAACTCTGACTCCGCTCAGAAACCTCTCAGTTGGCAACAGAGAAACCAGGGAGTTTGGTCTCAGGGGAGAGTTAAATGAACTGTGACTGAGAGTCACGGGGTAGCGGGATGTGTGTGTTGGGATTTGTGTGTGTGTTGGGATTTGTGTGTGTTGGGGTGTGTGTGTGTGTTGGGATTTGTGTGTGTTGAGATTTGTGTGTGTTGGGATGTGTGTGTGTGTTGGGATGTGTGTGGGTGTGTGTGTTGAGATATGTGTGTTGGGATGTGTTGTGTGTGTTGGGATGTGTGTGTGTTTGGATGTGTGTGTGTGTTTGTGTGTGTGTGTGTGTGTGTGTGTGTGTGTGTGTGTGTGTGTGTGTGTGTGTGTGTGTGTGTGTGTGTGTGTGTTGGGATGTGTGTGTTGGGGTGTGTGTGTGTGTTGAGATGTGTGTGTGTTGGCATGTGTGTGTTGGGATATGTGTGTGTGGCTACACTCCTTAGTGTACATGTGCATGTATGCTTGTCGTTGTGTGTGTGTATGTTTGTGCGTGCATGTAGGATTCCACTACTGTTTGTGTGTTGGACCCAGGATAGCTTTCTGGGGAACACTGCCGATCTTCATGACTCCTCAATCACGTGGCCATGTCCGACCCATCCCTGAACCCTCCAACCCCCACCTCGCCAGTCCCTGCTCTTGTAATGTAGGAATACATTTACCCAGGCCAGGCATTGGTCGCCCACTCAGGAACCTTATCCCCCTGACTCGCCAGTCCATCCCCGGGCATCCCAACAAGTCAAGTCACACTCGGGTCATGTGACTTTCTCTCACTCTCTCTACCCCTCCACACACTCTAGTTCAGAGTCAGAACTTTCCAGAAGTCTCCCTACTTTATTCCTGACTCCCACGTCGGCCATTTTAGATTTAATCAACAACTCAAAAAGAGGGGATATCCAGGGGTATAGACTCAGCTAAATATTAGAAGTCAGGCAGTAACAGGGTGACATGCTACATTTAGTCTTATTCGTCTTGGTTTGACCTCAGCTAGACGAGGGAGGCCGAGGTCACTTGTTTTCCCTGGATGGGTGGGGGGGACGACGACATAGAGGAGTAGTAGGTGTCAGCCACTACTGACCCACTTGCAGCGGTCCAAGGCACTGCATCTCAGTGCAAGAGGCGTCACTACAGTCCCTGGTTCGAATCCAGACTGTATCACATGATCACATCACGTGATTGGGAGTCCCATAGGGTGGCTCACAATTGGCCCAGCATCGTCCAGGGTTTGGCCATCATTGTAAAATAAACATTTGTTCTTAACTGACTTGCCTAGTTAAATATTTAAAAAATAATAATAATAATAAAATAGTGACCTATCTGTCTCTGGTCTTTTATAGAGCCTCGCTGGAGGCAGGAGACAACGAGAACTACCCCCCCTCTAATACTGACAGGCTGTGTCCCAAATGGCACCCCATGCCTTGTATAGTGCACTACTATTAAAATAGGGCACTCTATAGGGAGTAGGGACGATCATTTGGGATGCTGTCCGTCTGTCTGTCTGTATACGATAAGCACTATTCATCGCCATTACAGTTGCTGCTGTTAATAACGGATTACCCATTGTCGTGCTTACGTCTCCAGGTAAGCTATGGCGTGCCAGCACCAGAGTGATCTGAAGCAGAGAGAATCAACAAACGATTACTTCCTGGGAATAGCTTAACTAGTGGGTAAGAATATGCCACTCTCCCATTGGTCTACGGAAAGTAATTGCATGTTGAGTCTCTCTGGCTATAGCACCCGTTGGTATTGCATGGATATGGGCAAGCGGCTATAGTGCAATCCTATCATGCTGATACTGTAGAGACAGATGAGTGTAGTAAAATGTAATGAACATAGAAACGGTATTGTCCGCTCGGAGATGAGGAAATTGACCTTGGCCGTACCTCACAAGTCACTTACGTCACACTTACGTCACAAGATGCTTTTACGCTAATGCTACTCACTGTTCATTATCTATGCACAGTCACTTCCCCCCTACCTGCATGTACATATTACCTCAATTACCTTGACTAACCTGTACCCCTACACATTGACTCAGTACCCCCTGTATATATAGACTCATTATTTATTTCTTTATTGTTACTTTTTTAAACTTTAGTTTATTTACTCTTAATTAACTCTTATTTTTCTTAAAACTGCATTGTTGGTTAAGGGCTTGTAAGTAAGCATTTCACGGTAAGCTCTACACCTGTTGCATTCGGCGCATGTGACAAATACATTTTGATTTGATCTGATCACATTTACTGTTTTGCTCCTTGATAATCTCGCCCTAGGTGAATTACTGTGTAGTGCTCAGGCAAATCGCTGATCATTTGACCCAAATTGGTGGCAGATTGGTAGGATTCACTTCTTTCAATTAATGTCCCTGAAAGAGGGAGTGTGAAGAGATGGATTTCCTTGATGAACAATGTATTCATCAGAAGAGCACATCTGTGTGGTGTCTCTCTCTCTCTCTCTCTCTCTCTCTTACACACACACACACACACACACACACACACACACACACACACACACACACACACACACACACACACACACACACACACACACATATTGGATGTCAAAAAGCTGCCGGGTAAATTGTAATCCTTTCATGAATTTAATAGTGCAAATAATGCTAAAATACTCCAAATTCATCCCAAAAAAATTTGATTGAGCTCGCCTTGGACTAATAGAATACTCCCGAAACTCCAAAGCCCGCCCATCAGGGACACCTGGCAGGCTTGAGCAAACTTTCAAAATATTTGTAATATTTCAAATAGTATTTGAACCCAGGTCTGTAAAAAGGGGAAATCCCCTTTGAATAAATAGACACATGCATCTGTATTCACTGTTAGCCCATACAATTCACCAGACACATGCATCTGTATTCACTGTTAGCCCATACAATTCACCAGACACATGCATCTGTATTCACTGTTAGCCCGTACAATTCACCAGACACATGCATCTGTATTCACTGTTAGCCCATACAATTCACCAGACACATGCATCTGTATTCACTGTTAGCCCGTACAATTCACCAGACACATGCATCTGTATTCACTGTTAGCCCGTACAATTCACCAGACACATGCATCTGTATTCACTGTTAGCCCATACAATTCACCAGACACATGCATCTGTATTCACTGTTAGCCCATACAATTCACCAGACACATGCATCTGTATTCACTGTTAGCCCGTACAATTCACCAGACACATGGTCTAGTACGATCCCACCAGTGGAGGCTGCTGACGGCTCGTAGTAATGGCTGGAATGGAGTCAATGGAGTGATATTAAACATGTGGTTTTCATGTTGTTTCCATGTTGTTGATACCATTATCATTGTTGATACCATTACATTGATTCCATTCCAGCCATGACTATGAGCCGTCCTCCCCTCAGCAGTCTCCTCTGGTCCCCACTCGGCCGGGTCCGGCTGACACACTGCCATCACAGGAGCCGGTTTCATCTAGCGGTGAATAAAGTAGGAGCTGGGCTGGAATACTAACGAACCAGGAAAGCAGGGATGCTGCTGTAACTGTCAGTTAAAGTGACTGGCACTGTAATTGTGTCCCTCTGATAGGACCAACCGAACACACGCACTCGCACGATCACATGCATAAACATGTATACACACACATATAAACGTGTGCGCACACACTCACATACCACACACACACACACACACACACACACACACACACAAAAACACACACACACACACACACACCGTGCGTCCTATAATGGTCCCGTCTTTTAGGATTTATTTATACATCTCAACCAACCCCATACTGTTATTTGGAGTATTCAAATTCTTACCAAGGTGTGTGTGTGTAACGCTTTCTTAATTCATCCCTCACACCAATTACTCCTCCACCTCCCCCTTTTACCACAATTTTCTTCTGCCGTCCATCTGTTTTTATCCACCTCCATCCCTCGTTATCTCCATCTCCACCTCCATCCCTCGTTCTCTCCATCTCCACCTCCATCCCTCGTTCTCTCCATCTCCACCTCCATCCCTCGTTCTCTCCATCTCCACCTCCATCCCTCATTCTCTCCATCTCCACCTCCATCCCTCGTTCACTCCATCTCCACCTCCATCCCTCATTCTCTCCACTTCCATCCCTCATTCTCTCCATCTCCATCCCTCGTTCTCTCCATCTCTACCTCCATCCCTCATTCTCTCCATCTCCATCTCCATCCCTCGTTCTCTCCATCTCTACCTCCATCCCTCGTTCTCTCCATCTCCACCTCCATGCCTCGTTCTCTCCATCTCCACCTCCATCCCTCGTTCTCTCCATCTCCACCTCCATCCCTCGTTCTCTCCATCTCCACCTCCATCCCAAATTCTCTCCATCTCCACCTCCATCCCTCGTTCTCTCCATCTCCACCTCCATCCCTCATTCTCTCCATCTCCACCTCCATCCCTCATTCTCTCCATCTCCACCTCCATCCCTCATTCTCTCCATCTCCACCTCCATCCCAAATTTTCTCCATCTCTACCTCCATCCCTCGATCTCTCCATCTCCACCTCCATCCCTCGTTCTCTCCATCTCCACCTCCATCCCGAATTCTCTCCATCTCTACCTCCATCCCTCGTTCTCTCCATCTCCACCTCCATCCCTCGTTCTCTCCATCTCCACCTCCATCCCAAATTCTCTCCATCTCTACCTCCATCCCTCATTCTCTCCATCTCCACCTCCATCCCTCGTTCTCTCCACCTCCATCCCTCGTTCTCTCCATATCCACCTCCATCCCTCGTTCTCTCCATCTCCACCTCCATCCCAAATTCTCTCCATCTCTACCTCCATCCCTCGTTCTCTCCATCTCCACCTCCATCCCTCGTTCTCTCCATCTTCACCTTCATCCCTCGTTCTCTCCATCTCCACCTCCCTCCCTCATTCTCTCCATCACCACCTCCATCCCTCATTCACTCCATCACCACCTTCATCTCTCGTTCACTCCATCACCACCTCCATCCCTCGTTCTCTCCATCTCTACCTCATCCCTCATTCTCTCCATCTCCACCCCCATCCCTCGTTCTCTCCACCTCCATCCCTCATTCTCTCCGTCTACACCTCCATCCCTCATTCTCTCCATCTCCACCTCCATCCATCTTTTTCTCTCCATCTCCACCGCTTTCCAGTTGTTTCTCTACATTTCCACCTCCATCCCTCGTTCTCTCTACCTCCATCCCTCGTTCTCTCCATCTCCACCGCCTTCCAGCTGTTTCTCTCCATTTCCACCTCCATCCCTTATTCTCTCCATCTCCACCTCCATCCCTCGTTCTCTCCACCTCCATCCCTCATTCTCTCAATCTCCACCTCCATCCCTCATTCTCTCCATCTCCACCATCTTCCATCTCTCTCCATCTCCACCTCCATCCCTCATTCTCTCCATCTCCACCATCTTCCAGCTGTTTCTCTCCATCTCCACCTCCATCCCTCGTTCTCTCCACCTCCATCCCTCATTCTCTCAATCTCCACCTCCATCCCTCATTCTCTCCATCTCCACCTCCATCCCTCATTTTCTCCATCTCCACCATCTTCCATGTGTTTTTCTCCATCTCCACCGCCATCACTTGTTCTCGCCATCTCGTTCTCACCTTCCATTTGTTTCTCTCCATATGCACCACCATCCCTAACAGTCCTGTTGCCCTCTCGGGCAGCTTTCACTTTGAGACTCACTCTGATTCCTGTCTGTCTGTCTGTCAGTACTGGCGGGTGGCCAGTGCTTGACGTCACCCCTTTTGTCAAGGACTAATGTCTCCCTGTACCCCCTGCCTCCTGTCGTGACCGCTGCGGTGTGGTGTAATTAAATGCTACCCATTTATAATGTGTCCTTCCTGGCTCTGCCGCCCACCAAGGTGATGCTTGTCAGAGATGTCCGGCGACCTCTGCCCTTTGTTAAGCTTGTAGGAACAGGCGGAACAGGCGAAGTGATTCTCTCTCTCGCTCCCTCTCCCTCTGCGGCCAACCAGGCCCATCATATCAGGGTCAGTCGGCGAGACAGATAGTGTACCCTCTGCAGTAGACAAAGTGGGCTGTAATAATGCCTACATTTAGGGGTCAGCTCTAAACAATTCCTCGCGGTCACTCTCCAGCAGACCTTGTGTGCTCAACCTTATAGATGCTATGTTAAGAGGTGACAAAATAGGTTCTAGCACTTAATTCAGGAATATAACAACTGTGTTGCACAGTTTTATTAGTCGTTTTTTGAGGTCTTGTCAGTTAAAAACAAACAAACACTCAAACTGGACAGTTTTATCTCAATCTATTCATTCAAAGACTCAATCATGGACACTCTTACTGACAGTTGTGGTTGCTTTGCGTGATGTATTGTTGTCTCTACCTTCTTGCCCTTTGTGCTGTTATCTGTGCCCAATAATGTTTGTACCATATTTTGTGCTGCTACCATGTTGTGTTGCTGCCATGTTGTTGTCATGTGTTGCTGCCTTGCTATGTTGTTGTCTTAGGTCTCTCTTTATGTAGTGTTGTGTTTTCTCTCTTGTCGTGATGTGTGTTTTGTCCTATATTTATATGTTTATTTGTAATTGTTATGTTTAATCCCAGCCCCTATCGTCATTGTAAATAATAATTTATTCATAACTGACTTGCATAGTAAAATAAATGTTAAATCAAACGAAATAAAAATAATCACAAAAGTAATCATAATAATCACAATAATTTTGATCATTTTTGTAAATATTTAATGCATTGTGGTTTGAATGCTGTAACACAAAATAAAACAAAAGTCCCATTACTGATTATCACTTATTAACCATTATTTATTCATATTACTTTAATAAAATATTTCAGATATTGTATATATTACATCTTGTTTTATTTTATGACTTTATTATTTTATTCCAAGTCATCAACTCATCTCTATAGAGCTGCTGCTTATCCTGTCTGACAAAATCACTATTTTAGTAGTTCTTCTAAGTAAATAAGACCTACTTTTATGACCGCTGAACACCAACTGTCAATCACTTAGATCATGTATTTCCAGGTAGAGAATCCTCGCAAAGCAACTGCTCTCTATCCCTCTCAAAGTGCATGTGTCTCTTCTCCCTATCCGTGTCTGCCCCACACTAGAGAGGAAGAGACAAGCGAGAGGTTTCATTTTCTGTGCAAAATAAGCCCAATGCGTTTTTAAGGGCTTATTTTGGATCTAAGCTTGTCGCCTGCCTTCCTGCCTTTGGGACAACGACTCCCATTGTTAGGCAGAAACATGAGCATCTCGTCATTATATACAGATCTATGCCCTACGGACAGTAGGCGCGCAATGCATTATGGTCATCGTAGTTAATTACAATGTTTTCTGCGCAAAACTATGTAGAATATTGGCTTGTTGGAAACTACAACTCCCAACTACATTGAACAATTCGGGCTTGAAATTATTTATCTCTAGAGAAACAGCACATGAAGCTCACAGAAATAATTCTAATAATTTAACCAATGTTGGTCAAATAGTTGTTTGATTAACCGAAATGTTTTGGTTTTTAAATCAGCACCAAACAGGTATGTGTGGGCTACACATGGTATACACTGTCCAATGAAATGCTGACTTGCAGGTTCCTTCTGGACAATGCAACAACAATAAGAAATAACACAAGACAAGAATACGAACATAAAGGTAATGTCTCAGTAGAATATAATACATTTTTTCAGCATAAGTATAATACAGGAAGACAATTTATAGTGCAATATTTACACGTGTTTTTGGGAAGGGGGAATTGTGGGGGCAAGTGTTTAAACTCTGCAGTATTTAGCAATCATAATAAGAGTCTGGTAGCAGCAGTTGTGATGTGTGTTTAAACATTTGTTACTCCAGTTTCTTGCTTGACTATGTATTTATGAGCGACTGTCAGCCATTTTGTCTCCTCACTCACTCTGAGGGGAAGTGTTTTTATAGTCTCAACAACAGTGGATCTCTCTTGCCTGCCAGTGCCGGCAGGCAAGCTCAAGAAGAAAAGCCTTAACTTCTGATGAAAGACCAATGCCCGAGGGGTTGCTGGGAGGTTGGCCCTGGTTGGCTCAGGGGCGGCGCTGAGGTGTCAACCGTCGCTCCCGGCTGTCTGAACACCATCTCTTTGGAGCAACCTGACTTAGAGCAAAGGCTCATGGGAAAGCTCCTCCTGGAGAGAGGGTTGTTGTCAGGCCAGTGTATTGGGTATCTTTTAATGTGGTCACTGGAGTCCGTCTGTAGCTCTCTACCTAGAAAAATGACCTTCCTCCACAGTGGGCTCTAACTGCAGGCGTCCTCATGCTTCCCATCCGAAACAGTTCAGAACAGTTGGTGCATATGATATTATGACAATATCTTGTGAAGTTTTTGTTAGTTTTGACCTTCGACAAGAGTTTTGTTTGTGCACACAACATTTTTTTTCTCGTGGAAAGTTTGAAATACATCCCTTCTTTGGTGATTGGTCAACTGTAGGGGTTTTTCAATTAAGTGTTTGTTGTCATTCAACACTTTTTCATGCACATTTTTTCACTTGAGAACTACTGCACCAAACATCCTAGTTAGATGTAAAATTGTGCGACTAAGATCTCCCCTGCAAAAACATCAAAATTAATTACACATTTCTTGAGTTATCTTAGATTAATTCAGACTATTTATAGTCCAATATATTGGCTAAATAAAATCAAATGTTATTGGTCACATACACATTGTTAGCAGATGTTATTGCGAATGTAGTGAAATGCTTATGCTTCTAGAACAGTGAAGCAGTATATAACAGGTAATGTCTAACAATTCCACAACAAAACCTAATATCTAACAAATTCCACAACAAAACTTAATACACACAATCTAGTAAAGGAATGGGATGAGAATATATAAGTATAAAATATATGGATCAGCAGTGACAGAGCAGTTAAGATACAATAGATAGTAAAGAATAGATTGTGAAGGACACAGTATACAGTGTATACATATGAGATGAGTAATGTGAGATATGTAAACATTCTTAAAGTGGTATTAAAGTGAGTAGTGTTCCATTTATTATAGTGGCCAATGATATCAAGTCTATAGGTAGGCAGCCTGATGGCCTTGAGATAGAAGCTGTTTTTCAATCTCTCTCTCCCAGCTTTTATGCACCTGTACTGACCTCTCCTTCTGGATGATAGCGGGGTGAACAGGCTGTGGCTCGGGTGGTTATTGTCCTTTATGATATTTTTGGCCTTCCTGTGACATTGGGTGCTGTAGGTGTCCTGGAGGGCAGGCAGTTTGCCCCCGGTGATGCGGTGTGCAGACCGCACCACCCTCTGGAGAGCCCTGCTGTCGTGGACAGTACAGTTGCCGTACCAGGTGGTGATACAGCCCGACAGGATGCTCTCAATTGTGCACCTGTAAAAGTTAGTGAGGGTTTTTGGTGACAAGCCACATTTTTTCAGCCTCCTGAGGTTGAAGAGCCTTCTTCACCACACTGTCTGTGTGCGTGGACCATTTCAATTCATCAGTGATATGTACACAGAGGAACTTAAAACTTTTCACCTTCTCCACTGCTGTCTCGTCGTTGTGGTTAGAGGGGTGCTCCCTTTGCTGTTTCCTGAAGTCCACGAACATCTCTTTTGTTTTGCTGACATTGAGTGAGAGGTTATTTTCCTGACAACACACTTCGAGGCCGTTCTGTACCATCACTCATTCATATATCTTTATGTACATATTCTTTATCCCTTTACACTTGTGTGTATAAGGTAGTAGTTCTGAAATTGTTAGGTTAGATTACTCGTTGGTTATTACTGCATTGTCGGAACTAGAAGCACAAGCATTTCGCTACACTCGCATTAAGATCTGCTAACCATGTGTATGTGACAAATATAATTTGATTTGATTTGATTTGAAACAAGGTTCTAGAGACTGTTGACGTCTAGTGGAAGCCTTAGGAAGTGCAATATGACCCCATAGACACTGTATATTGGATAAACAATGAGTTGAAAAACTGCAAACCTCAGATTTCCCACTTCCTGGTTGGATTTTTTCTCAGGTTTTTGCCAGCCATATGAGTTCTGTTATACTCACAGACATCATTCAAACAGTTTTAGAAACTTCAGAGTGTTTTCTATCCAAATCTACTAATAATATGCATATGTTAGCAACCGGCCTGAGTAGCAGGCAGTTTACTCTGGGCACCTTATTCATCCAAGCTACTCAATACTGCCCCCCAGTCCCAAAGAAGTAACTGATGAGTTTGGAGGGTACTATGGTGTTGACTGCTGAGCTGTAGTCAATGAACAGCATTCTTACATAGGTATTCCTCTTGTCCAGATGGGATAGGGCAGTGTGCAGTGTGATGGCGATTGTATCGTCTGTGGACCTATTGGGGCGGTAGCAAATTGGAGTGGGTCTAGTGTGACAGGTAGGGTGGAGGGGATATGGTCCTTGACTAGTCTCTCAAAGTCTCTCATGATGACAGAAGTGAGTGCTAAGGGGGGGTATATTAATTTATTTCAGTTACCTCAGCTTTCTTGGGAACAGGAACAATGGTGGCCATCTTGAAGCATGTGGGGACAGCAGACTGGGATAGGGAGAGATTACATATGTCCGTAAACACACCAGCCAGCTGGTCTGAGTATCCACTGAGGATGCACCTAGAGATGCCGCCTGGGCCGGCAGCCTTGCGAGGGTAAACTCGTTTAAATGTTTTACTCACGTCGGCCACGGAGAAGGAGAGCCCACAGTCTTTGTTAGCGGGCCACGTTGGTGGCACTGTATTGTCCTCAAAGCGTGCAAGAAAGTTGTTTCATTTGTCTGGAAGCAAGAAGTCGATGTCCGCGACGGGGCTGGTTTTCTTTTTGTAATCCATGATTGTCTGTAGAACCTGCCACATACAGTGGGGCAAAAAAGTATTTAATCAGCCACCAATTGTGCCAATTAAAAAGATGAGAGAGGCCTGTAATTTTCATCATAGGTGCACTTCAACTATGAAAGACAAAATGAGAAGAAAAAAATCCAGAAAATCACATTGTAGGATTTTTTATGAATTTATTTGCAAATTATGGTGGAAAATAAGTATTTGGTCACCTACAAACAAGCAAGATTTCTGGCTCTCACAGACCTGTAACTTCTTCTTTAAGAGGCTCCTCTGTCCTCCACTCGTTATCTGTATTAATGGCACCTGTTTGAACTTGTTATCAGTATAAAAGACACCTGTCCACAACCTCAAACAGTCACACTCCAAACTTCACTATGGCCAAGACCAAAGAGCTGTCAAAGGACACCAGAAACAAAATTGTAGACCTGCACCAGGCTGGGAAGACTGAATCTGCAATAGGTAAGCAGCTTGGTTTGAAGAAATCAACTGTGGGAGCAATTATTAGGAAATGGAAGACATACAAGACCACTGATAATCTTCCTCGATCTAGGGCTCCACGCAAGATCTCACCCTGTGGGGTCAAAATGATCACAAGAACGGTGAGCAAAAATCTCAGAACCACACCTAGTGAATGACCTGCAGAGAGCTGGGACCAAAGTAACAGCCTACCATCAGTAACACACTACGCCGCCAGGGACTCAAATCCTGCAGTGCCAGACATGTCCCCCTGCTTAAGCCAGTACACGTCCAGGCCCGTTTGAAGTTTGCTAGAGAGCATTTGGATGATCCAGAAGAAGATTGGGAGAATGTCATATGGTCAGATGAAACCAAAATATAACTTATTGGTAAAAACTCAACTTGTCGTGTTTGGAGGACAAAGAATGCTGAGGTGCATCTAAAGAATCTAAAGAATGGGGGTGGGGCTGTTTTACTGCAAAGGGACCAGGACGACTGATCTGTGTAAAGGAAAGAATGAATGGGGCCATGTATCGTGAGATTTTGAGTGAAAACCTCCTTCCATCAGCAAGGGCATTGAAGATGAAACGTGGCTGGGTCTTTCAGCATGACAATGATCCCAAACACACTGCCCGGGCAATGAAGGAGTGGCTTCGTAAGAAGCATTTCAAGGTCCTGGAGTGGCCTAGCCAGTCTCCAGATCTCAACCCCATAGAAAATCTTTGGAGGGAGTTGAAAGTCCGTGTTGCCCAGCAACAGCCCCCAACATCACTGCTCTAGAGGAAATCTGCATGGAGGAATGGGCCAAAATACCAGCAACAGTGTGTGAAAACCTTGTGAAGACTTACAGAAAACGTTTGACCTCTGTCATCGCCAACAAAGGGTATATAACAAAGTATTGAGATAAACTTTTGTTATTGACTAAATACTTATTTTCCACCATAATTTGCAAATAAATTCATTAAAAATCATTTTCTGCATTTTTTTCTTCTCATTTTGTCTGTCATAGTTGAAGTGTACCTATGATGAAAATTACAGGACTCTCTCATCTTTTTAAGTGGGAGAACTTGCACAATTGGTGGCTGACTAAACACTTTTTTGCCCCACTGTATGTCTCTTGTTTGAGCCATTGAAATGCGACTCCACTTTGTCTCTACACTGACGCTTTGCTTGTTTGATTGCCTTACGGTGGGAATTACTAAATTACTGTCGCCTTGCCATGATTATGTTCAGTGGTAAGTGCTTTCAGTTTGCACAAATGCTGCCATCAATCCACGGTTTCTGGTTAGGGAAGGTTTTAATAGTCACAGTGTACAGCATCTCCTATACACTTCCTTATAAACCCGCTCAGCATATTTATCAATGTTATTGTCTGAGGTTACCCGGAACATATCCTAGTCCACATGATCAAAGCAATCTTGAAGCGTGGATTCCGATTGGTCAGACCAGAGTTGGATAGACCTAAGCACGGGTGCTTCCTCTTTTAGTTTCTGCCTTTAGTAGGGGAGCAACAAGATGGAGTCACGGTTGGATTTGCCAAAAGGATGGCGGGTTAGGGCCTTGTATGCATCGTAGCAATGGTCGAGCGTGTTACTCACTCGTGTACTGCATTCAATATGCTGTTAGAATTTAGGTAGCCTTGTTCTCAAATTAGCTTTGTTAAAATCCCCAGCTTCCGTAAATGCAGCCTCAGGATATATGGTTTCCAGTTTGCATAAAGTCCAGTGAAGTTCTTTGATGGCCGTCTTGTTATCCGCTTGCGGGGGGGGATCTACACGGCTGTGACGATAACCGAGGAGAGTTCTCTTGGGAGATAATACGGTCGGCATATGATTGTGAGGAATTCTAAGTCAGGTGAACAAAAGGACTTGAGTTCTTGTATGTTGTTACAGTTACACCATGACTAGTTAATCATGAAACATACACCTCCGCCCTTCATCTTACCAGAGAGGTGTTTATTCCTGTCGACGCGATGCACTGAAAATCCCATTGACTGTACGGACTCTGACAGCATGTCCCCAGCTAGCCATGTTTCCGTGAAACAGAGTATGTTACAATCCTGGATTTCTCTTTGGAAAGCCCTGATTTCGTCTACTTTGTTAACTAGAGACGCAGACAAAGGATCCACTTCGGGAAAGTGGTATTCCTGGTCGTAGTGCTGGTTATGCTGGTAAGTTGACGTCTCTCTGATATCCAACAGTTCCCCCCAGCTGTATGTAATAACACTTACGGTTTTCTGGGCTAACAATGTAAGAAATAATACATAAAAAACATAAAACTGCACAGTTTCCAAAGGACTAGAAGCGAAACTGCCATCTCTATCGGCGCCATCATGCTACGGTGTCTCAAGATGGAGAAACAGTACCATTGCGAAGGTATTTTCAAGCGAAGGTCGAAGGTATGCGAGCGCACTTGTTCAGTTCACCTAAGTAAGTTCCGCAGAACCGAAACATGCGGAAGCCTTAAGGCTGTGCCTAGTCAATGGCTAGGCTATATTGTGGGATCACATGCTAGCGCTAGTGGCTAAACGCTACAGCACACTACAAGGATAGAATACCAATACAGCTTCATAGCTGTAGTGTCGGCACTCACCTATCCTTACACTACAATACTGACTGTACATCACTCTGGAGAAGAGTATCTTCTACATGTAAATATTGGCCTGTTTTTAAAGAGGTACACTGTGTTTATGAATTCTGCGCAGTGCACATTACAAATAACTAGTCAGTCAAAGGTAATGGATGGAGAGCAGCAAATGAGTTACGACAGGGGAGAAAAAAAGGAGGAGAGAGAGTAGAAGAGAGACCATAGACCACACAGATGTGCTCTTCTGTGTTCATCAAGGACATCCATCTCTTCACACTCCCTTTTTCAGGGACAGCATTGACCCCTGAAATCAATAAGGGTAGCATTTCTAGACTCTAAAATAGATATTTCTCTAAGGCAGTCTCTAGTTCACACACACACACACACACACACACACACACACACACACACACACACACACACACACACACACACACACACACACACACACACGCGCACACACACACGCACACACGCACACACACTAGTGTTATTATGAATAAGCCAGTCTGTCCTTGGTTACATGCGCCACATTCATCAGATAAAGACTCCTAAGCTCTGGAGGTAAATGCTAGTGACAAAGCTCACACACTGAAAAGACGATACAAACGAGCGTCACTCTTTACAATGTGCTTTCATTTTTAACATTAACAGGAATGAGCAGATGCTAGATTTTAAGGAATGCTGTAAAAATATAAATAATAATAATAAAAGAGTACATGTTAGGAAAGCATCAATCCAGTTTCAATTGATTCTCATCTTTAAACTATTGCATAACTGCATAGGAACTGTTTTGTCATTAAATTGACCTTCTTTGTCTGTGAATCAGAGAATATCGGACATCACTATGTGCTATTTATTTATTCCTAGGTTCCAAATTCACAATTGAATTCAGTGGTTCGGTAGATTAGCCTAAATAGCTCTTGTATTGTGCCGTTAAGTGGCACTGTCACACATTACGTCCCATTTGGAGTAATCAACAGGGTATTTTTTCATGCCTCGTTGCGTTTGTTTGCATCACTTCACTTAATGGTTGAAAATGTGAGTATCTTAAATACGTCCCACAGTTTTTCTTCCTTTTAATCCTACCCTGTGATGTCACAGAGAATCCTTTTTTTTTAGGACCTTTCTTCTTCTCTTTTTTAACCACTGATAATAGAAATGATATGTTTGCACATATGCAGACAGTGGTATGGCTCTGGAGTTAATGAATATAACTTTGAAAAGTGGCAAAATTGCCCTGTCACGTGTGCTCCCTCTCCGGCTTCTAGGTCACCAGGCTGCTCGTTATGGCGCACACCTGTCACCAGGCTGCTCGTTATGGGGCACACCTGTCACCATCGTTACGCACATCAGCGCCTCATGACACTCACCTGGACTCCATCACCTCCTTGATTACCTGCCCTATATATGTCACTCTCTTTGGTTCCTTCCCCAGTCGTCATTGTTTCTGGTTCAGTTTCATGTCTGTGCAGTGTCAGTGTTTCTTGTTTTGTATTATGGTTGAATTTATTTATTAAATTATTCACTCCCTGAACTTGCTCCCCGACTCCCAGCGCACACGTTACAGAATGACGCCTCACCAAAGGGAAGAATCAGGGAGTGTTTTTGTGTTGGAGGTGATGTCGGGTCCGACTGGAGTTACCTGGGAGGCCTCAGCCGGTTTGTCGGATTCTCATGCCTCGGCGAGTTCGAAGGGTTACCCTACCTCAGCGGGATGGATAGGCTCCCATGCCTCAGCTGGGTGAACAGGTTCCCGTGCCTCAACCGGGGAGGTCTCAGCCGGCTCTCACGCCTCAGCCGGTTCGTCCGGTATCTGTGCCTCAGCGGAGGCGACCGGTCTGCTCCTGATCCCCAGGATCGTCATCTTGGTCGGTGTCCTGCGGCTGGAGCTGTGCGTCAGGGAGGGGGTACTGTCACATGTGCTCCTTCTCCGGCCTCTAGGTCACCAGACTGATCGTTATGGGGCACACCTGTCGCCCTCATTACGCGCGTCATCAGACTCGCCCGGACTCGGACACTTCCCTGATTACGCCCGGACACTTCCCTGATTACCTTCCCTATATATGTCTCTCCCTTTGGTTCCTTCTCTATATATGTCACTCCCTTTGGTTCCTTCCCTATATATGTCACTCCCTTTGGTTCCTTCCCTATATATGTCACTCCCTTTGGTTCCTTCCCTATATCTGTCACTCCCTTTGGTTCCTTCCCTATATCTGTCACCCCCTTTGGTTCCTTCCCTATATATGTCTCTCCCTTTGGTTCCTTCCTTATATCTGTCTCTCCCTTTGGTTCCTTCCCTATATATGTCTCTCCCTTTGGTTCCTTCCCTATATATGTCTCTCCCTTTGGTTCCTTCCCTATATATGTCTCTCCCTTTGGTTCCTTCCCTATATATGTCTCTCCCTTTGGTTCCTTCCCTATATATGTCTCTCCCTTTGGTTCCTTCCCTATATATGTCTCTCCCTTTGGTTCCTTCCCTATATATGTCTCTCCCTTTGGTTCCTTCCCTATATATGTCTCTCCCTTTGGTTCCTTCCCT
>NC_048565.1:10455907-10475907 GCF_013265735.2 Oncorhynchus mykiss | reverse complement strand
CTCTTCACCATCTGGCAGTCTGACGGACAAATCTGAGTTTGGTGGATGCCAGAAGAACGCTACCTGCCCCAATGCGTAGTGCCAACTGTAAAGTTAGGTGGAAGAGGAATAATGGTGTGGGGCTGTTTTCCATGGTTCAGGCCAAACGTGTAAGTCAGATAAGAGTGTATGTCTGTTTTCCTTTACACATCCATCTTCTTAGTCTATCTGTGTGTCGTCCCATCTCTCCCCATACCACGGCTTTGCCAAATGACATTCCATCCTTTATCTAGTAGTGACGGGGGAAAATACGATAGAGTTATAGGTAGCATTAACTAACGTCAACTAGCGCTAGTCGGCTGTACCTGCACAAAACTGTATTTTTCTTCCTACAGCTTGTTCTCCATCTTCTTTTTAATAAATAGTGAGCCAACATTTTCAGAACTTTTATTTCCATGACTGATCAAAACTAATTTTCTCATACTCTCTCATTTCTCTGCAGCAGACATATAGTGAACAATATGTTTGGAACATAAAATTGCAATAAAATAGTTGTATCGAATCGCAATATATACAGTTGAAGTCGGAAGTTTACATACACTTACGTTAGAGTCATTAAAACTCCTTTTTCAACCACTCCACACATGTCTTGTTAACAAACTATAGTTTTGGCAAGTCGGTTAGGACATCTACTTGTTCATGACACAAGTAATTTCTTTGTAAACAATTGTTTACAGACAGTTTATTTCACTTATAATTCACTGTATCACAATTCCAGTGGGCCAGAAGTTTACATACACTAAGTTGACTGTCCCTTTAAACAGCTTGGAAAATTCCAGAAAAAAAATGTCATGGCTTTAGAAGCTTCTGATAGGTTTATTGACATAATGAACATAAACGTACTTTGGTGCAAAAAGTGCAAATCAATCCCAAAACAACAGCAAAGGACCTTGCGAAGATGCTGGAGGAAACAGGTAGAAAAGTATCTATATCCACAGTAAAACGAGTCCTATGTCGACATAACCTGAAAGGCCGCTCAGCAAGGAAAAAGCCACTGCTCCAAAACCACCATTAAAAAGCCAGACTACAGTTTGCAACTGCACATGGGGACAAAGATAGTACTTTTTTGAGAAATGTCCTCTGGTCCGATGAAACAAAAATAGAACTGTTTGGCCATAATGGCCATGGAGGAAAAAGGGGGAGGCTTGCAAGCTGAAGAACACCATCCCAACCATGAAGCACAGGGGTTGCAGCATTATGTTTTGGGGGTGCTTTGCTGCAGGAGGGACTGGTGCACTTCACAAAATAGATGGCATCATTAGGAGGGAAATTATGTGGATATATTGAAGCAACATCTCAAGACATCAGCCAGGAAGTTAAAGCTTGTTCGCAAATGGGTCTTCCAAATGGACTATGACCCCAAGCAAGGAGGCCTCTCAAACCTGACTCAGTTACACCAGCTCTGTCAGGAGGAATGGGCCAAAATTCTACCAACTTTTTGTGGAAAGCTTGTGGAAGGCTACCCAAAATGTTTGACCCAAGTTAAGCAATTTAGAGTCAATGCTACCAAATACTATTTGAGTGTATGTAAACTTCTGACCCACTGGGAATGTGATGAAAGAAATACAAGCTGAAATCAATCATTCTCTCTACTATTATTCTGACATTTCACATTCTTAAAATAAAGTGGTGATCCCAACTGACCTAAAACAGGGAATTTTTACTCGGATTAAATGTCAGGAATTGTGAAAAACTGAGTTTAAATGTATTTGGCTAAGGTGTATGTAAACGTCAGACTTCAACTGTATATAATCAGTACCTAAGTATTGTTAGGATCTGAACAGAGTAAACTCACTTGAGATTTACCCCTTAGGACTTAACCTTCGCAGGAACCACCCTGCTCAGGCTTACCTTCCAGGACTTACCCTAAATCCAAGACCGGTCGTAACACAGTGGGACTGCTGAATAAGCTAAGGCTTTCTAGGTCCGTATCCTATCGTTTGTATTCAGCCTATGACTCTCATCTCCCCAAGATGTCAGAATGAGTAGTAACAGGTGTAGGAACTGTGCCTACCTTGTTTTTGGTTCTGTCTCCTGCTCCACTGATTTGAACTCTCAAGTTCGACTGTAAATCGTGGTGAATCCTGCCGACAACGCCAATAATAAGGTTCTGAACAAACAGAGTAAAAACTCATGGACGACTAGAAAAAGCTCAAACCAAGTTTATTCAACCACTGGGTCATACAGCTGCAAAAATAACATACAAGTCACAGAAGCACATATTTTATATCTTCCAACTAGGCGGTGTCACCTCCTTGCATGTCTAAGATAACCAATCCTTCTTTTGTGTTAGGCAGAAACATAGTAGATTCCTCTTACTGGTATTGTCATGGCCCTGCCTAACTCTAGGACCCTCATGGGCGTGGAAGTGAGAATGTATTTGTGAGATAGGACTGTAATAAGATGTTCTTCAATGTGGGCCCCTGTGGCCCCTCTTCCAGCTGTATCGAGTAAATTTTCACATCCCTCATGGTACCGGTTCCTCGCCTGCCTTATCAAGAACTGAAACTAGACAGTTACCCTTGGCCTCCCTCCTTAGGAGCATTCATATTGAACAATATATTTGAACAGAATATGAACTTTATACACTTCCCCTTTTCTCACTCAGTAACTTTCCTCGTCACTCAGTAACTTTCCACACACCAAGTTCCTCTTTACACTTCCTTGACCCTGGTCTGATCAATCAGAATCCGCGCTTCAAGACTGTTTTGATCACTCAGACTGGGATATGTTCAGAGTAAGCTTCAGAAAATAATTGTGACACATATACCGATACAGTGAATGAGTTTATCAGGAAGTGCATAGGAGATGTTGTACTCACTGTGACTGTTAAAACCTACCCCAACCAGAAACTGTGGATAGATGGGAGCATTCGTGCAAAACTGAAAGCGCGAACCACCACATTTTACCAGGGTATGAAGACTGGGAATATGGAAGAATACAAACAGTGTAGTTATTCCCTCCACAAAGCAGTCAAGCAGACTAAACCAATCAATCAATCAATCAAATGTATTTATAAAGTTCTTCTTACATCAGCTGATGTCACAAAGAAACCCAGCCTAAAACCCCAAACAGCAAGCAATGCAGGTGTGGAAGCACGGTGGCTCGGGAAAAAACTCCCTAGAGAGGCCGGAACCTAGAGAGGAACCAGGCTATGATGGGTGGCCAGTCCTCTTCTGGCTGTGCCGGGTGGAGATTATAACAGAACATGGCCACGATGTTCAAATGTTCATAGATGACCAGCAGGGTCAAATAATAATAATCACAGTGGTTGTAGAGGGCATAACAGACCAGCACCTCAGGAGTAAATGTCAGTTGGCTTTTCATAGCCAATCATTCAGAGTATCTCTACCGCTCCTGCTGTCTCTAGAGAGTTGAAAACAGCAGGTCTGGGACAGGTAGCACGTCCGGTGAACAGGTCAGGGTTCCATAGTCGCAGGCAGAACAGTTGAAACTGGAGCAGCAGCACGACCAGGTGAACTGTGGACAGCAAGGAGTCATCAGGCTAGGTAGTCCTGAGACATGGTCCAAGGGCTCATGTCCTCTGAGAGAAAGAAAGAGAGAATAAAAGAGAGCATACTTAAATTCACACAGGACACCGGATAAGACAGGAGAAATACTCCAGATATAACAGACTGGCCCTAGCCCCCCAACACATAAACTACTGCAGCATAAATACTGGAGGCTGAGACAGGAGGGGTTGGGAGGCACTATGTCCGGGGGCCAAACAGGCAGGATATAACCCAAACCACAGGGCCAAACAGGCAGGATATAACCCAAACCACTTTGACAAAGCACAGCCCCCACACCACTAAACGGATATCTTCAACCGCCAACTTACCATCCTGAGACAAGGCCGAGTATAGCCCACGAAGATCTCCCTCACGGCAGGAACCCAAGAGGGGGTGCCAACCAGGACAGGAAGATCACGTCAGTGACTCAACCCTCCTTGGGACGGCATGGAAGAGCACCAGTAAGCCAGTGACTCAGCCCCTGTAATAGGGTTAGAGGCAGAGAATCCCAGTGGATAGAGGGGAACCGGCCAGGCAGAGACAGCAAGGCCGGTTCATTGCTCCAGTGCCTTTCCGTTCACGTTCACACTCCTGGGCCAGACTACACTCAATCATAGGACCTACTGAAGAGATGAGTCTTCAATAAAGACTTAAAGATTGAGACCGAATCTGCGTCTCTCACATGGATAGGCAGATCATTCCATAAAAATCGAGCTCTATAGGAGAAAGCCCTGCCTCCAGCTTAGAAATTCTAGGGACAGTAAGGAGGCCTGTAGATTTACCGTTGATTTGTCAAAACCATCTACAGAGACAAACTGATAGCTTTCCGACAGATAAGATCTAAACCAGGCCAGAACTTGTCCGGCTAGACCAATTTGGGTTTTCAATCTCTCCAAAATAATGTAGTGATCGATCGTATCAAAAGCAACACTAAGGTCTAGGAGCACGAGGACAGATGCAGAGCCTCGGTCTGATGCCATTAAAAGGTAATTTACCACCTTCACAAGTGCACTCTCAGTGCTATGATAGTACAGGGACAATGGTGGCCATCTTGAATCATGTGGTGACAACAGACTGGGATAGGGAGAGTCCATATAGGGACAAAGTTGAGTACAGTTCAACGGCTCAGACACAAGACGTATGTGGCAGGGTCTACAGACAATGACGGACACCGACGTTTTCCTTCCGGACAGGCTGAACACCCTCTTCGCTCGTTTTTGAGGATAATACAGTGCCACTGACACGACCTGCTATCAGGGACTGTGGGCTCTCTTTCTCCGTGGCCGACGTGAGTAGGACATTTAAACGTGTTTACCCTCGCTTGGCTTCCGGCCTAGCCGCTTCCTCAAAGCATGCGCAGACCAGCTGGTGGTGTGTTTACAGATATATTCAATCTTTCCCTATCCCAGTCTGTTGTCCCCACATGCTTTAAGATTGCCACCATTGTTCCTGTATATCTAAGAAAGCAAAGGTAATTTAACTAAATTAATATTGCCCCGTAACACTCACTTCTGTCTTCATGAAGTGCTTACCGCCCCAATAGATCCACAGACGATGCAATCGCCACCACACTGCACACTGCCCTGTCCCATATGGACAAGAGGCATACCTATGTAAGAATGCTGCCCTGTGCAACTGCGTCCTGGCCTTCCTGACGGTTCACCCCCAGGTGCTGAATGTAGGAAACAACGCCTCCTCTTCGCTGATCCTCAACACTGGGGCCCCACAAGGGTGCATGCTCAGCCCCCTTCTGTACTCCCTGTTCACCCATGACTGCGTGGCAAAGCACGCCTCCAACTCAATCATCAAGTTTGCAGACGACACAACAGTAGTAGGCTTGATTACCCACAACAATGAAACAGTCTACAGGGAGGAGGTGAAGCCTCTAGGAGTGTGGTGCCAGGATAATAACCTCTCATTCAACATCAACAAAACTAAGGAGATTATCATGGACTTCAGGAAACAGCAGAGGGAGCACCCACCTATCCACATCGATGGGACTGCAGTGGAGAAGGTGGAAAGCTTCAAGTTCCCCGATGAACACATCACTGACAAGCTGAAATGGTCCACCCACTCAGACAGTGTGGTGAAGAAGGCGCAACAGCACCTCTTCAACCTCAGGAGGCTAAAGAAATTTGGCTTAACACCTAAAACCCTCACAAACTTTTACAGATGTACAGTTGAGAGCATCCTGTCGGGCTGTATCACCGCCTGGTACGGCAACTGCAACGCCCACAACCACAAAGCTCTCCAGAGGGTGGTGCGGTCTGCCCAATGCATTTCCCGGAGGCAAACTTCTCGCCCTCCAGGACACATACAGCACCCAATGCCATATGAAGGCCAAAAATATTGTCAATGACATCAACCACCTGAGCCACTGTCTGTTCACCCCGCTATCATCCAAAAGGCGAGGTCAGTGCAGGTGCATCAAAGCTGGGACAGAGAGACTGAAAAACTGATTCTATCTCAAGGCAGTCAGACTGCTAAACAGCCATCACTAGCACATCACAGGTGGCTGCCTATAGACATAGATTAGGAATCACTGGCCAATTTTAGAAATGGATCTCTAGCCACTTAAATAATGTTTCTGTATCTAGCATTACTCATCTCATATATATATAAACTGTAGTCTATACTAATCTAATGTATCTTAGTCACTTTAAATGTGTGTAAATATTGCATCACCCATCTCATATGATTAAAATGTATTCTATACTCTGCCACTGTATCTTAGTCCAATGCCGCTCTGACAAATATGTGTATATTCTTAATCCATTCCTTCCTTAGATGTATGTGTATTTTGTGTATAAGTTGTGAAACTGTTAGATATTACTTGCTAGATATTACTGCACTGTCAGAGCTAGAAGCACAAGCATTTCGCTACACCCGCAATAACATCTGTTAATTAAATACGTGTATGTGACCAATACATTTGATTTGATTTTACATTGAACATACAGTGTATATTCCTTATACATATACAGTAATCTATACCTTCTAGTATGGTAACAATAATAACTATTTCGAGCTAAACTCCAACAGTATGGTGATAATATTGTGAGGTCCCTGGCAATTCCCATCCCTACTATAAAGTGCACTACTCAAAAGTAGTGCACTACTCAAAAGACCTACCCCATCTCTTCTCCGATTACGAACGTCGTCGGCTCTCTTATCCCACAGCTCGCAGTTCAGATTTGTTCTGTACCATTTTCCACTAAATTGGATTTATAGAAGCATTAGGAAAACAAAACATAGGGAGTGCCGAGAGAAATGGGGAGAGATGGAGGGAGAGATGGAGGGAGAGATGGAGAGAGAGATGAAGGGAGAGATGGAGAGAGAGATGGAGAGAGAGATGGAGGGAGAGATGAAGGGAGAGATGGAGAGAGAGATGAAGGGAGAAGAGAGATGGAGGGAGAGATGGAGAGAGAGATGAAGGGAGAAGAGAGATGGAGGGAGAGATGGAGAGAGAGATGAAGGGAGAAGAGAGATGGAGGGAGAGATGGAGAGAGAGATGAAGAGAGATGGAGAAAGAGATGGAGAGAGAGATGGAGGGAGAGGTGGAGAGAGAGATGGAGAGAGAGATGAAGGGAGAAGAGAGATGAGGGAGAGATGGAGAGAGAGATGGAGGGAGAGATGAAGGGAGAAGAGAGATGGAGGGAGAGATGGAGAGAGAGATGGAAGGAGAGATGAAGGGAGAAGAGAGATGGAGGGAGAGATGGAGAGAGAGATGAAGGGAGAAGAGAGATGGAGAGAGAGATGAAGAGAGATGGAGAGAGAGATGGAGGGAGAGATGGAGGGAGAGATGGAGAGAGAGATGGAGAGAGAGATGGAGAGAGAGATGGAGGGAGAAGAGAGATGGAGGGAGAGATGGAGAGAGAGATGGAGAGAGAGATGGAGGGAGAGATGGAGGGAGAGATGGAGAGAGAGATGAAGGGAGAAGATAGATGGAGAGAGAGCTGGAGGGAGAGATGGAGAGAGAGATTAAGGGAGAAGAGAGATGGAGAGAGAGATGAAGGGAGAAGAGAGATGGAGAGAGAGATGGAGAGGGAGATGGAGAGAGAGATGAGGGAGAGATGGAGAGAGAGATGGAGGGAGAGATGGAGAGAGAGATGGAGGGAGAGATGGGGGGAGAGATGGAGGGAGAGATGGAGAGAGAGATGGAGAGAGAGATGGAGGGAGAGATGGAGGGAGAGATGGAGGGAGAGATGAAGGGAGAGATGGAGGGAGAGATGAAGGGAGAGATGGAGAGAGAGATGGAGAGAGAGATGAAGGGAGAGATGGAGGGAGAGATGGAGAGAGAGATGGAGGGAGAGATGGAGGGAGAGATGAAGGGAGAAGAGTGAGTACCTTCCTTGCGGTTCACAGTGTATAAATCCAGTCGAGTCAGTGTATGGCTGAGAGGGCCTACTTAAGTGTGTGTGTGTGACTGCATGACAATGGGTCACTCTGCTCCTTTCCTCCCAACTTTCTCTCTCCTTTTCCATATTTCCCTTGTCTCCTCCTCATCTCCCATCTTTCCCCTGTCTCCTCCTTATCTCCCATCTTTCCCCGGTCTCCTCCTCATCTCCCATCTTTCCCCTGTCTCCTCTTCATCTCCCATATTTCTCCAATCTCCTCCTTATCTCCCATCTTTCCCCTGTCTCCTCCTAATCTTCCATATTTCCCCTGTCTCCTTCTAATCTTCCATATTTCCTCTGACTCCTCCTAATTTCCCATCTTTCCCCTGTCTAGTCCGAATCTCCCCACTGTCTCCTCCTAAAATCCCCACTTCCCTCTTCCTAATCTCCCATCTTTCCCATCTCCTCCTAATTTCCCATCTTTCCCCTTTCTCCTCCTAATCTCCCATCTTTCCCCTGTCTCCTCCTAATCTTCCATATTTCCCCTGTCTCCTCCTAATCTTCCATATTTCCCCTGTCTCCTCCTCATCTCCCATCTTTCCCCTGTCTCCTCCTAATCTTCCATATTTCCCCTGCCTCCTCCTAATCTTCCATATTTCCCCTGACTCCTCCTAATTTCCCATCTTTCCCATCTCCTCCTAATCCCCCATCTTTCCCCTGTCTAGTCCTAATCTCCCCACTGTCTCCTCCTAAAATCCCCACTTCCCTCTTCCTAATCTCCCATCTTTCCCATCTCCTCCTAATTTCCCATCTTTCCCATCTCCTCCTAATCCCCCATCTTTCCCCTGTCTAGTCCTAATCTCCCCACTGTCTCCTCCTAAAATCCCCACTTCCCTCTTCCTAATCTCCCATTTTTCCCCTGTCTCCTCCTAATCTTCCATATTTCCCGTCTCCTCCTAATCCCCCATCTTTCCCCTGTCTAGTCCTAATCTCCCCATTGTCTCCTCCTAAAATCCCCACTTCTCTCTTCCTAATCTCCCATCTTTCCCATCTCCTCCTAATTTCCCATCTTTCCCCTTTCTCCTCCTAATCTCCCATCTTTCCCCTGTCTCCTCCTAATCTTCCATATTTCCCCTGTCTCCTCCTAATCTTCCATATTTCCCCTGACTCCTCCTAATCTTCCATATTTCCCCTGTCTCCTCCTAATCTTCCATATTTCCCCTGACTCCTCCTAATCTCCCATCTTTCCCCTGTCTCCTCCTAATCTTCCATATTTCCCCTGTCTCCTCCTAATCTTCCATATTTCCCCTGACTCCTCCTAATCTTCCATATTTCCCCTGTCTCCTCCTAATCTTCCATATTTCCCCTGACTCCTCCTAATCTTCCATATTTCCCCTGTCTCCTCCTAATCTTCCATATTTCCCCTGACTCCTCCTAATCTTCCATATTTCCCCTGTCTCCTCCTAATCTTCCATATTTCCCCTGACTCCTCCTAATTTCCCATCTTTCCCATCTCCTCCTAATCCCCCATCTTTCCCCTGCCTAGTCCTAATCTCCCCACTGTCTCTTCCTTAAATCCCCACTTCCCTCTTCCTAATCTCCCATCTTTCCCCTTTCTCCTCCTAATCTCCCATTTTTCCTGTCTCCTCCGAATCTCCTATCTTTCCCCTGTCTCCTCCTGATGTCCCATCTTTCCCCTGTGTCCTCCTAATCTCCCATCTTTCCCCTGTCTCCTCCTCATCTCCCCACTGTCTCCTCCTATAACGTCCCCACTCTCTCCTCCTAATCTCCCATCTTTCCCCTGTCTCCTCCTAATCTCCCATATTTCCCCTGTCTCCTCCGAATCTTCCATTTCTCCCGTCTCCTCCTAATCTCCAATCTTTCCCGTCTCCTCCTAATCTCCCTTCTTTCCCCTGTCTCTTCCTCATCTCCCATCTTTCCCCTGTCTCTTCCTCATCTCCCATCTTTCCCCTGTCTCCTCCTCATCTCCCATCTTTCCCCTGTCTCCTCCTCATCTCCCATCTTTCCCTTGTCTCCTCCTCATCCCCCATCTTTCCCGTCTCCTCCTCATCTCCCATCTTTCCCCTGTCTCTTCCTCATCTCCCATCTTTCCCCTGTCTCCCCACTATCTCCCATCTTTCCCCTGTCTCCTCCTCATCTCCCATCTTTCCCGTCTCCTCCTCATCTCCCATATTTTGCATTTCTCCTCCTAATCTCCCATCTTTCCCGTCTCTTCCGAATCTCCCATTTTTCCCTGTCTCCTCCTAATCTCCCATCTTTCCCCTGTCTCCTCCTAATCTTCCATATTTCCCCTGACTCCTCCTAATCTTCCATATTTCCCCTGTCTCCTCCTAATCTTCCATATTTCCCCTGACTCCTCCTAATCTTCCATATTTCCCCTGTCTCCTCCTAATCTTCCATATTTCCCCTGACTCCTCCTAATTTCCCATCTTTCCCATCTCCTCCTAATCCCCCATCTTTCCCCTGCCTAGTCCTAATCTCCCCACTGTCTCTTCCTAAAATCCCCACTTCCCTCTTCCTAATCTCCCATCTTTCCCATCTCCTCCTAATTTCCCATCTTTCCCCTTTCTCCTCCTAATCTCCCATTTTCCCTGTCTCCTTCGAATCTCCTATCTTTCCCCTGTCTCCTCCTGATGTCCCATCTTTCCCCTGTGTCCTCCTAATCTCCCACCTTTCCCCTGTCTCCTCCTCATCTCCCCACTGTCTCCTCCTATAACGTCCCCACTCTCTCCTCCTAATCTCCCATCTTTCCCCTGTCTCCTCCTAATCTCCCATATTTCCCCTGTCTCCTCCGAATCTTCCATTTCTCCCGTCTCCTCCTAATCTCCAATCTTTCCCGTCTCCTCCTAATCTCCCTTCTTTCCCCTGTCTCTTCCTCATCTCCCATCTTTCCCCTGTCTCTTCCTCATCTCCCATCTTTCCCCTGTCTCTTCCTCATCTCCCATCTTTCCCCTGTCTCTTCCTCATCTCCCATCTTTCCCCTGTCTCTTCCTCATCTCCCATCTGTCTCCTCCTCATCTCCCATCATTCCCCTGTCTCCTCCTCATCTCCCATCTTTCCCTTGTCTCCTCCTCATCCCCCATCTTTCCCGTCTCCTCCTCATCTCCCATCTTTCCCCTGTCTCTTCCTCATCTCCCATCTTTCCCCTGTCTCTTCCTCATCTCCCATCTTTCCCCTGTCTCCTCCCCATCTCCCATCTTTCCCCTGTCTCCTCCTAATCTCCCATCTTTCCCCTGTCTCCTCCTCATCTCCCCACTGTCTCCTCCTATAACGTCCCCACTCTCTCCTCCTAATCTCCCATCTTTCCCCTGTCTCCTCCTAATCTCCCATATTTCCCCTGTCTCCTCCGAATCTTCCATTTCTCCCGTCTCCTCCTTATCTCCAATCTTTCCCGTCTCCCCCTAATCTCCCTTCTTTCCCCTGTCTCTTCCTCATCTCCCATCTTTCCCCTGTCTCTTCCTCATCTCCCATCTTTCCCCTGTCTCCTCCTCATCTCCCATCTTTCCCCTGTCTCCTCCTCATCTCCCATCTTTCCCTTGTCTCCTCCTCATCCCCCATCTTTCCCGTCTCCTCCTCATCTCCCATCTTTCCCCTGTCTCTTCCTCATCTCCCATCTTTCCCCTGTCTCCCCACCATCTCCCATCTTTCCCGTATCCTCCTCATCTCCCATATTTTGCATTTCTCCTCCTAATCTCCCATCTTTCCCGTCTCTTCCGAATCTCCCATTTTTCCCTGTCTCCTCCTAATCTCCCATCTTTCCCCTGTCTCCTCCTAATCTTCCATATTTCCCCTGACTCCTCCTAATCTTCCATATTTCCCCTGTCTCCTCCTAATCTTCCATATTTCCCCTGACTCCTCCTAATCTTCCATATTTCCCCTGTCTCCTCCTAATCTTCCATATTTCCCCTGACTCCTCCTAATTTTCCATCTTTCCCATCTCCTCCTAATCCCCCATCTTTCCCCTGCCTAGTCCTAATCTCCCCACTGTCTCTTCCTAAAATCCCCACTTCCCTCTTCCTAATCTCCCATCTTTCCCATCTCCTCCTAATTTCCCATCTTTCCCCTTTCTCCTCCTAATCTCCCATTTTCCCTGTCTCCTCCGAATCTCCTATCTTTCCCCTGTCTCCTCCTGATGTCCCATCTTTCCCCTGTGTCCTCCTAATCTCCCATCTTTCCCCTGTCTCCTCCTCATCTCCCCACTGTCTCCTCCTATAACGTCCCCACTCTCTCCTCCTAATCTCCCATCTTTCCCCTGTCTCCTCCTAATCTCCCATATTTCCCCTGTCTCCTCCGAATCTTCCATTTCTCCCGTCTCCTCCTAATCTCCAATCTTTCCCGTCTCCTCCTAATCTCCCTTCTTTCCCCTGTCTCTTCCTCATCTCCCATCTTTCCCCTGTCTCTTCCTCATCTCCCATCTTTCCCCTGTCTCTTCCTCATCTCCCATCTTTCCCCTGTCTCTTCCTCATCTCCCATCTTTCCCCTGTCTCTTCCTCATCTCCCATCTGTCTCCTCCTCATCTCCCATCTTTCCCCTGTCTCCTCCTCATCTCCCATCTTTCCCTTGTCTCCTCCTCATCCCCCATCTTTCCCGTCTCCTCCTCATCTCCCATCTTTCCCCTGTCTCTTCCTCATCTCCCATCTTTCCCCTGTCTCCTCCCCATCTCCCATCTTTCCCCTGTCTCCTCCTCATCTCCCATCTTTCCCGTCTCCTCCTCATCTCCCATATTTTGCATTTCTCCTCCTAATCTCCCATCTTTCCCGTCTCTTCCGAATCTCCCATTTTTCCCTGTCTCCTCCTAATCTCCCATCTTTCCCCAGTCTCTTAACCTCACTTGGATATGTGGCTGGCCAAAAGCCACTGAAAATACAGAGCGCCAAATTCAAATATATTACTATAAAAATCAAACTTTCATTAAATCACACATGCAAGATAGCAAAAGAAAGCTACACTTGTTGTGAATCAGGCCAACATGTCAGATTTCAAAAAGGCTTTTCGGCGAAAGCAAATGATGCTATTATCTGAGGTTAGCACCTCCGTAACCAAAAGAGAGAAAGCATATTTCAACCCTGCAGGCGCGACACAAGAAGCAGAAATAAAAATAGAATTAATGTCTTACCTTTGACAAACTTCTTTTGTTGGCACTCCAATATGTCCCATAAACATCACAAATGGTCCTTTTGTTCAATTAATTCCGTCGATATATATCCAAAATGTCCATTTATTTGGCGCGTTTGATCCAGAAAACACCGGTTCCAACTTGAGCAACGTGACTACAAAATATCTCAAAAGTTACCTGTAAACTTTGCCAAAACATTTCAAACTACTTTTGTAATACAACTTTAGGTATTTTTTAACGTAAATAATCGATAAAATTGAAGATGGGATGATCTGTGTTCAATACAGGAAGAAAACAAACTGAAACATGCTTTCTGGTCACGCGCCTCTAACAGTACACTTCAAGTGACCCTCGTTCAAGATGGCTGTACTTCTTCATTACACAAAGGAAAAACCTCAACCAATTTCTAAAGACTGTTGACATCCAGTGGAAGCGATAGGAACTGCAAGAAGGATTCCCAATGAAAACACATTGAAAGTGACCTCAAACAAAAAGAATCTGAATGGTTTGTCCTCTGGGTTTCGCCTGCTAAATAGGTTCTGTTATACTCACAGACATGATTCAAACAGTTTTAGAAACGTCAGAGTGCTTTCTATCCAAATCTAATAATATGCATATCTTATAATATAATATAATACTAATAATATGCATATCTTATCTTCTGGGGATGAGTAGCAGACAGTTGAATTTGGGCATGCATTTCACCCGGACGTGAAAATACTACCCCCTGTCACCAAGAAGTTAATCTCCCATCTTTCCCCTGTCTCCTCCTCATCTCCCATCTTTCCCCTGTCTCATCTTCATCTCCCATCTTTTCTTTCATTTCTGTCTTTCCTCTCTACTCTGTGCAGTTTAAATAACAGAGAGAGAAGAAGAACACACACAATCACACACCGACTCTGTCAACCCAGAGCTCTAAACACTCTCCCCACAAAGCCCCTAGCCACCGGGCTCACCGGCCCCCCTTGTGTTCCTGTTTGCAATAAACAGTACCACACGTACAAACTCACACACACACACACACACACACACACGCACACACACACACACACACACACACACACACACACACACACACACACACACACACACACACACCATCCATCTTTCCGTCTCTCTCTCTCTGTCATTCCCTTCTTTCTCACTTTCTCCACTTGCTTTTTGGTTCCATGCACCTGTGGGCTTTATGTCTGATAAACGTGATGCTGCATGCACATACACACAAACACACATGCATACGCACGCACGCACACACAAACACACCAGATTTGCCCAGGAGTGCAGTCATCCAATCATATTTTCTCCCACCTGCTCATCATGATGGGACAAAGTGCCCCGCATTAGTCTCTCTCTCTCTCTCTCTCTCTCTCTCTCTCTCTCTCAATTTCAATTTCAATTTAAGTGCTTTATTGGCATGGGAAACATATGTCTACATTGCCAAAGCAAGTGAAGTAGATAATAAACAAAAGTGAAATGAACAATAAAAAATAACAGCAAACTTTACACACACAAATGTTCCACAATAACAAATACATTTCAAAAGTAATATTATGTACAAATAGTTCAAGTACAAAAGGGAAAATAAATAAACATAAATATGGGTTGTATTTACAATGGTGTTTGTTTTCTTGTGGCAACAGGTCACAATTCTTGCTGCTGTGATGGCAGACTGTGTTATTTCACCAAGTAGATATGTAGATATGTGGCAGGAGGTTAGGAAGTGCAGCTCAGTTTCCAACTCATTTTGTGGGCAGTGTGCACATAGCCTGTCTTCTCTTGAGAGCCAGGTCTGCCTACGGCAGCTGTTCTCAATAGCAAGGCTATGTTCATTGTCTGTAAATAGTCAAAGATTTCCTTAAGTTTGGGTCAGTCACAGAGGCCAGGTATTCTTCCACTGTATACTCCCTGTTTAGGGCCAAATAACATTCTAGTTTGCTCTGTATTTTTTGTTAATTACTTGACACATTGGAAATAATTATCTTTTTGTTTTCTCATGATTTGGTTGGGTCTAATTGTGTTGCTGTCCTGGGGCTCTGTGGGGTGTGTTTGTGTTTGTGAACAGATCCCCAGGACCAGCTTGCTTCGGGGGCTCTTCTCCAGGTTCATCTCTCTGTAGGTGATGGCTTTGTTATGGAATGTTTGGGAATCACTTCCTTTTTGGTGGTTGTAGAATTTAACGTCTCTTTTCTAGATTTTGATAATTAGTGGGTATCGACCTAATTCTGTTCTGCATGCATTATTTGGTGTTTTATGTTTTACACTGGGGATATTTTGGACAGAAAGGGCAATGGGTATTCAAGTATTTTTTTCCAGATCCTAATTGGTATGTCAAATCTCATGTTCCTTTTGATGGCGTAGAAGGCCCTTCTTGCCTTGTCTCCCAGCTCGTTCACAGCTTTGTGGAAGTTACCTGTGGTGCTGATGTTTAGGACGAGGTATATATAGTCTGCCATGGTGTACTGTCACTTTATGGCCAGATAGCACTGCATTTTCTTTGTGTTTGTGCTTGTGTTTCCCAATAAGCAATATAGTTTTGTTTTGACTGTGTTGTAATTTGGTTTATTCTGATTGATTGGATGTTTTGGTCCTGAGGCTTCAGTGTGTTAGTAGAACAGGTTTGTGAGCTCAGCCCCAGGACCGTCTGGATGAGGAGACTATTTTCTTTGCTCAGCTTGCAGGGCTTGGTAATGATATGATTGTTTGTAGTTTTCCTCTTACATAACTCTGCAAGCAGGTTTTCAATGGGGGGTTTTCGTCCTATTTGGTGGAATCTTGTTTTGCAAGTGGACCCCACACCTCGCTGCCATAAAGTGCAATTGGTTCAATGACACATTCAATTATTTCAATTTGAATTAATTTTTTAATGGCATAGAATGCCTTCAGTGCCTTCTCTCTCAGTTCATTTCATTTTTTATTTAACCATGCAAGTCAATTAAGAACAAATTCTTATTTACAATGAGGGCCTACACCGGCCAAACCCAGACAATGCTGGGCCAATTGTTAACCGCCCTATGGGACTCCCAATCACGGCCGGTTTTGATACAGCCTGGATTTGAACCAGGGTGTCTGTCGTGACACCTCTTGCACTGAAATACAGTGCCTTAGACTGCTGTGCCACTCAGGAGCCCAACTCATTTAGGTGTCCTGTTTATTTTATTTTTAAACCTAAGTAATTGTAGTGTGTGCAGTACTCTATATACAGTATTTTGTACCAATTGAGAACTTTGGTCTAATTCCCTGAGATCTGGACCTTCTCTGGAAAATCATTTTTGTATTTTTAGGGTTTACTGCCAGGCCCCAGGTCTTGCAGTACTGCTCTAGCAGGTCCAGGCTCTGCTGTAGGCCATGTGCTGTGAGTAACAGCTGGCACAGGTCATCTACGAAAGAGACGGCATTTAACCTCTGAATTAAACACCAGGGGCTGAGGATTTCTCTAGAATAGTGGCCAATTCGTTGATGTAAATATTGAAGAGCGCAGGGCTCAGATTGAAAAGCTGGCGAAGACCCCACCCCTCGTTAACCTTTCTGGCGCAGACGTTCCGCTAGCGACCCACCTCGACAACATCCGGTGAAATTGCAGAGCGCCAAATTCAAAATACAGAAATAGCCATAATAAACATTCGTAAAAAATACAAGTGTTATACATCGGTTTAAAGATTAACTTGTTGTTAATCCAGCTGCTTTGATAGATTTAAAAAAGGCTTTACGGTGGAAGCATACCATGTGATTATCTGAGGACAGCGCCCCGCTTACTAACGCATACAAATATTTTACAACCAAGTAAAGGAATTACAAAAGCCAGAAATAGCGATAAAATGAATCACTTACCGTTGAAGATCTTCATATGGTTGCAGTCACAAGAGTCCCAGCTACACAATAAATGTTTGATAAAGTCCCTCTTTATATCCCAAAAACTCAGATTTGTTGGAGCATTTTGTTCAGTAATCCACTGGCTCAAAGGAGGTCAAAACATGCAGACGAATACATCCTAATAGTACCGGTAAAGTTCATCAAAACATGTCAAACAATGTTTAGAATTAATCCTCAGGTTGTCAATTGTCTAAATGATCGATAATATTTCAACCGGACAATAGCGTATTCAATAGAAAGGAAAAACAACGAAGGGCGCGCACTCGGTCATGCACACAAACCAGCACTGCATGATTCTACAGTCCACTGAAAGAAAGGTCTCATTCTTCTTCATTTTTCAGAAAACAAGCCTGAAACAATGTCTAAAGACTGTTGACATCTAGTGGAAGCCATAGGAACTGCAATACCTAACCCATTAGACACTCTATAGGTATTCAATTGAAAATACCCACATCAAAAAAATGGATGGATTTTCCTCAGGTTTTCGCCTGCCATATTAGTTCTGTTATACTCACAGACATTATTTTAACAGTTTTCTATCTAGAGTGTTTTCTATCCAAATCTACCAAATATATGCATATCCTAGCTTCTGGGCCTGAGTAACAGGTAGTTTACTTTGGGCATACTTCTCATCCAGACGTCGAAATACTGCCCCCAAGCCATAAGAAGTTAAAGAATTATGTTATTTTCTTGCCATTTTTGAGGCTGCATGTATTGCGATATGTTTTACCCCCTACACCACCTTTAATAACTTTGTAGAACAATCCTGTATGCCAGATAGAATCAAATGCTTTTTGGGAAGTCAATAAAGCAAGCGTTCATTTTTTTATTTATTTTTTGGTTTATTTATCAGGATGTGTAGGATGTAAATATTATCGGATGTGTAATGTTTTGGTATAAATCCAATTTGGATTTTTACTAAAGACATTGTTCGTATTAAGGAAGTATAGAACTCTTACATTTATCATACTACAGAAAACCTTCCCCAGGTTACTGCTCACACAAATGCCTCTGTAATTACTAGGGTCAAATTTATGATTCCTTGATTCCAGATATCAGTGAATAACCTTCATTTAGAACCAAATGGTGTCCACATCACCAACAGACTAACATGGTCCAAGCACACCATGACAGTCGTGAAGCGGTCACAACAACACAGACTATATTTGGCATGGGTCCTCCGATCCTCAAAAGGTTCTACAGCTGCACCATCGAGAGCATCCTGACTGTTTGCATCACTGCCTGGTATGGCAACTGCTCGGGTCTCCGACCGCAAGGCACTACAGAGGGTAGTGCGAACGGCCCAGTACATCACTGGGGCCAAGCTTCCTGCCATCCAAGACCTCTATACCAGGCGGTGTCAGAGGAAGGCCCTAAAAATCGTCAAAGACTCCAGCTACCCTAGTCATAGACTGTTCTCTCTGCTACCACACGGCAAGCAGTAACAGAGCAACAAGTCTAGATCCAAGAGGCTTCTAAACAGCTTCGACCACCAAGCCATAAGACTCCTGAACATCTAGTCAAATTGCTACTCAGACTATTTGGATTGCCCCGCCCCCTCCACACCACTGCCACTCTCTGTTGTCATCTATCCATAGTCACTTTAATTAACTCTACCTACATGTACATACTACTCAACTAACCAGTGCCTCCGCACATTGACTCTGTACTGGCACCCCCCCCTGTATATATTGTTATTGTTTACTGCGGCTCTTTAATGACTTGTTACTTTTATCTCGTATTCTTCTCCGTATTCTTTGAAACTGCACTGTTGTTTAGAGGCTCGTAAGTAAGCATTTCACTGTAAGGTTGTATTCGGCGCATGTGACTAATACAATTTGATTTGATTTGAAATTAAACAGTTTTAATATAGCCAATTGAAATCTTGCACTAGTGAATTTGAGCATATCATTTAGAATGCCATCATGCTTTTTCTTTATTTGAGGGCCTGACGTTTCTTATAGAGCTTCTGGTCAGTAATTGGAGAGTCCAATGGATTTTGATTGTTCTTCATAGCTTTATCAAATCCATTCAACCTCTCATGAATTTGGCATTGTTCTGCGTTTGCATCCATTTGAATGGTGTTGTAGAGTGTTTTAAAATGGGCTGTCCATATGTCTCCATTTTGTATCGCTAATTCCTCTAGTTTCGATTTATTTAAAAAATGTTTAAAAAAAAGTTTGTGTTTATGGACTCAGTTAGTGTCAGCTGCTTGCTGTTGTACTGGGCTTTATTGGTTCTGAGTGTACATGTATAGAGTGTTAAATGAAGGCTATAGAGCACCATTATCTGGGCTTTATTGGTTCTGAGTGTACATGTATAGAGTGTTAAATGAAGGCTATAGAGCACCATTATCTGGGCTTTATTGGTTCTGAGTGTACATGTATAGAGTGTTAAATGAAGGCTATAGAGCACCATTATCTGGGCTTTATTGGTTCTGAGTGTACATGTATAGAGTGTTAAATGAAGGCTATAGAGCACCATTATCTGGGCTTTATTGGTTCTGAGTGTACATGTATAGAGTGTTAAATGAAGGCTATAGAGCACCATTATCTGGGCTTTATTGGTTCTGAGTGTGCATGTATAGAGTGTTAAATGAAGGCTATAGAACACCATTATCTGGGCTTTATTGGTTCTGAGTGTGCATGTATAGAGTGTTAAATTAAGGCTATAGAGCACCATTATCTGGGCTTTATTGGTTCTGAGTGTGCATGTATAGAGTGTTAAATGAAGTCTATAGAGCACCATTATCTGGGCTTTATTGGTTCTGAGTGTACATGTATAGAGTGTTAAATGAAGGCTATAGAGCACCATTATCTGGGCTTTATTGGTTCTGAGTGTACATGTATAGAGTGTTAAATGAAGGCTATAGAGCACCATTATCTGGGCTTTATTGGTTCTGAGTGTACATGTATAGAGTGTTAAATGAAGGCTATAGAGCACCATTATCTGGGCTTTATTGGTTCTGAGTGTACATGTATAGAGTGTTAAATGAAGGCTATAGAGCACCATTATCTGGGCTTTTTTACTGAGAATTTTATTATCTGTATCAAACCAGTTGTCATATGTAGTCTTTTGGTTTCTTCTCAATTTCAGTTGTGCTTC